>NW_027615329.1:0-48788 GCF_965212315.1 Lampetra planeri | reverse complement strand
CATTCACTCGCTCACTGAATAATTCATTTACTCGCTCACTGAATAATTCATTCACTCGCTCACTGAATAATTCATTCGCTCGCTCACTGAATAATTCATTCACTCGCTCACTGAATAATTCATTCGCTCGCTCACTGAATAATTCATTCACTCGCTCACTGAATAATTCATTCACTCGCTCACTGAATAATTCATTTACTCGCTCACTGAATAATTCATTCACTCGCTCACTGAATAATTCATTCGCTCGCTCACTGAATAATTCATTCACTCGCTCACTGAATAATTCATTTGCTCGCTCACTGAATAATTCATTCACTCGCTCACTGAATAATTCATTCACTCGCTCACTGAATAATTCATTCACTCGCTCACTGAATAATTCATTCACTCGCTCACTGAATAATTCATTCACTCGCTCACTGAATAATTCATTCGCTCGCTCACTGAATAATTCATTCACTAGCTCACTGAATAATTCATTTGCTCGCTCACTGAATAATTCATTCACTCGCTCACTGAATAATTCATTCACTCGCTCACTGAATAATTCATTCACTCGCTCACTGAATAATTCATTTGCTCGCTCACTGAATAATTCATTCGCTCGCTCACTGAATAATTCATTCACTCGCTCACTGAATAATTCATTCACTCGCTCACTGAATAATTCATTCACTCGCTCACTGAATAATTCATTTACTCGCTCACTGAATAATTCATTCACTCGCTCACTGAATAATTCATTCGCTCGCTCACTGAATAATTCATTCACTCGCTCACTGAATAATTCATTCGCTCGCTCACTGAATAATTCATTCACTCGCTCACTGAATAATTCATTTGCTCGCTCACTGAAAAATTAATTCGCTCGCTCACTGAATAATTCATTCACTCGCCCAATGAATAATTCATTCACTTGCTCACTGAATAATTAATTCGCTCGCTCACTGAATAATTCATTCTCTCGCTCACTGAATAATTAATTCACTCTCACTTAATTATTAATTCACTCGCTCACTGAATAATTAATTCACTCACTCATTGAATTATTCATTCACTCGCTCACTGAATAATTCATTCACTTGCTCACTTAATTATTCATTCACTCGCTCACTGAATAATTAATTCACTCGCTCACTGAATAATTCATTCACTCGCTCACTGAATAATTCATTCACTTACCAAATAATGTATTCACCAATGCACTCATTCATTCACCTAATCATTCATTCACCCATTAACTGATGCACTCATTTGTTCACTGAATCAATTCACTAATTCGCTGAATTATCCATTCACTAAATAAACAACTCACTCATTCACTGAATCACCCATTGACTGAATCATTCGTTCACTCTCGATTTAAAGCTTTCGTGACTGCAGGAATTCATCTTCTTGGTTCTTTCGGTAAAGTCACGTAGAAGGGAAGTAATAAAATAATAAAAATAAAACATAATAAAATAATTCTCACGACGTTTCGGCCACAACGCAAGCAGCCGTCCTCAGGTGGAGAACAGGTCTGTCGGAAAGACAGCGTCGTGAGAATTATGTTATTATGTTTTATTTTATTATTTTATTACTTCCCTTCTACGTGACGACTTAACCGAAAGAACCAAGAAGATGAATCCCTGCAGTCACGAAAGCTTTACATCGAAATGTCTTCATGTTGTTATTTTTTTTAGGGTTTTTTTTTCATTTTTTTTTATTTAATGCATTTTTGTTCTTTTTATTGTTTTATTTTTATTATTTTATTACTTCCCTTCTACGTGATGACTTTACCGAAAGAACCAAGAAGATTCGTTCACTAATCCACCATCTCCCCTACCCCAGCTACTTGTGAAGGTGCCTCCTGCTGCTGCTGCTGATTGGCTAACGGGTCTCGCCAAGTCGCCACCGATGAGTGTGTGGGGCCACTGATTGGACAACCTGAGGGGTCTGGTGGGGGGGGGGGCTCTGGGTGGCGAGGGGACCATGACGGGGCTCCGTGGGGGGCTGTCCCCCCTCGGCCTGGTGAGTTCACTACCGTCGTTACCATGGTTACCGTCGTTACCACGGTTACCATGGCTACCGTGGCAACCATTAACTCACACACTCACACCCACTCGCTCATCCACTCGCCCACTCATTCACTGACCCACCAACCCACCCACTGATTAAACAACAACAACATTCGTCACCACGACGCTTGTGCCAGGCTAGGTGCACGTTGAGGATGCCACGTGAAGTGTCAAACGCCCGCTGGCAGGAGGTCACGGGACAGACCCAGCAGGTGCCACGGGTTGGCTGAGACGACTGGCTGATGCACCACCCGTGCCCCCTACTGTGCCAACTTGCTGTGCATTAGCCACCCGGCGCTCCGCTCGTTGTTGTGAGCGTCGCTCCTCCGCCCTCCGTTGTTGTTGGAGGGCGACTGCCTCCAACTCCCCAGTAGCCTCAAGGTGCACCTAGCCTGGCACTGCCCAGTAGCGTCCTTCACGAGCCTCCTCCACAGAGGCCGATCTTGACACCGCTGGTACCAGTCATCGGCAAGTCCACTCAGCTCCACGTCCTGCTGTACCGCGTCACTCCATCTCCTCTCTAGCCCGTGCCGCGCCCGTTTAGCCCCCTCGATCCGGCCGAACAAAAGCTGTTTGGGCATGCGGTGGCTGGGCATGCGGGCTACATGGCCCAGCCAACGCAGCCTTGCCTGCCGGAGGAGCTCACCGATGGGACTTTGCCCAGATTTTTCAAGGATTTGTGAGCTCCTCACACAATCCAGCCTGGCTAAACCCAGGAAGGATCGTAGGCAGGCCAGCCTCAATGTTTCTAACCGACGAAGATGTTCCACCTTGATGACACAACATTTTTACGACACAAAATACCCAGGCAGGTGCTTAGTTTTGGTGGGGCTGATGGTAAGGCCCCACCTCTTAGTGGCAAGCTCCAGGTTCAGCAGCAGCGTCTCCAACTCCTCCTCAGAGTGAGCAGCAGAGGTGGGACAAAGTCATTGTTATGCAAGTCCAAGTCGAGTCGCAAGTCATCAAATTCATGACTCGAGTCTGACTCGAGTCCAAGTCACATGACTCGAGTCCACACCTCTGGTGAGCAGCAATTAGCAGATCATCGGCATACATAACGTGGTTGAGCATTAGGGAGCCATCCCTTGACCGCACCCAGGCATCGATCAGCCTCCCATAGCATCTGTACCAAATGGAAATTCCTCCGGTACAGCCATGGAAAGCTTTTCCAACTACGTGGTCGACAAATAAATAATGTGGGAGCCAGAGGACATCCCTGTCGCATCCCATGGTGAACAGGGAATGGCTCCGACTCCCAGCTACGCAGTTTTACCCAGGCCCGCTCACCATCATGAAGGTCCTTAATGATCGTGAGCAGAGGGGCAGGGACTCCGAAAGCACGAAGAACAACCCAGAGCCCAGGCCTACTGATGGTATCATAGGCCTTGACCAGGTCAATAAAGAAGAGATTTAGGATAATTGGTTTTTTACCCTTCTATCTGGCAACAAAACTGACACCTTTTTTTACAAGGAGTCATGTTTGCATAGACCACAATACCTGCAGCCATAATGCAAACAAAAAAACACAACTCTGGTAATGTATGCGCACTGTCCTTGAAGTTGATTGGTCCACACCCGAGACAGTTTTCCTTAGAGCCTAGTCTCACATGGGTTGGACCAGATGACGCCAAAAGGCGCACAACTCAAAGACAATGCACCATCAGAGTCTGAGAGCTCGGGGTGAAGCATTTACACCATTGGAACCTCATTTTCCAGTAAAAAATATGATAATTGTTTTTTTACCCTTCTGTCTGGCAACAAAACTGACACTTTTTTTACAAGGAGTCAAGTTTTCATAGACCACAATACCTGCAGCCATAACGCAAACAAAAAACACAACTGGCAAATGAGGTTCCAATGGTGAAGAGATGTAGGTTTTGTTGGAATTCCCTACACCTCTGCTGTAGCAGACAGACAGAGAATATGGCATCTGTGCAGGACCGCCCTTTCCTGAAATCGCATTAAGGCTCCACAAGCCTCTCCTCAGCGTGCCTAGGAAGGCGATGTTGAATAATCCTTGCCAGGACCTTTCCCGGCACACTGAGGAGTGAGATGCCCCTGTAGTTGTTACAGTCTGTGCGGTCCCCCTTCTGAAAGAGGGGGACCACCAGGGCATCCTTCCAATCCTGTGGAACCCCTCCAGTGGTCCAGACTGTTGTTATGATGTTACGTAGGGCAGTCTGTGCACAAACGCCACTCTCTCTCAGCATTTCGCTTGGGAGATCATCTCTGCCCGGTGCCTTTCCTGGTCTCAGATTCCGGATCGCCTTCAGTACTTCCTCAACAGATGGCACCTCAGCCAGCCACTCACAGGGGGTGAATTCTTCTTCCAATATTTGAGGCACTGCAGTCTCAGCAGCGTCATCCCCACTTTGCCCCATGGTCTTTTCCAGACTGAGGGATTTCCCTTCATCCCAAGACCTCACAGAAATGCTTCAGAAAATCTAAAAACCTGTTCCTGGAGGTCGGAGATCAGATCACCGTTCTTTCCCAGGGGATGGTGATAGGTGTGGCACTGCAAGTAACTTTTTTGTTGGAGTTGAAGAGCGATTTGTGATCGTGAGCAACTGAGGCAGACTCCATCTCCTCAGCACCCGCGACCACCACCCATCCTTGCAGCGCCTCACGGCTCTCCGAACTTTCGAGCAAAGGCTGCGGTAAACCTCCTCATTCTCTGACGTGGGATGCTGTAGACGATTAGAGTGGCCCTGTCGCTTTTTCTCAGCCAGCCTGAACACCTCCTCTGTCAGCCAGGGTCTCTGGGCAGGTTTGGACTGTGCACTCAAAGCAGCCATTGCAGCTGCATGAGCCACAGTCCTAAACCTCGCCCATTTCCCCTCGGTATCAGGAGGAGTGGGGGACGATGCCAACTCCAGCAGCAAGCGATGTTGACATTCTCGCTTGCAACTTTCATCAGCTAGCCGAGACCAGGCCGCCTTAGGTTTGAATGGGGTCCTGGGTGTACACCCACCACTAAAGTGGAAGAATGGCAGGCGCATCTTACAGATGACAAGCCGATGGTCAGTGGGCAGATCAGCTCCACGGTAGGTCCTGGTGTCAAGGACATGGGCCCGTATCCGCTGTTCCGTCACTATGTAGTCCAGCACATGTTCTTGCTTGGACCCGGCGTGCATCCACGATGTTGCGTGGATGCGCCGATGCCGGAACAGCGTGTTGGTAATTACAAGCCCATGGGCTGCACAAACATCTAGCAGCCTCCTACCGTTGTTATTGAGCTGATCTGGCCCATGCCTTCAAATCAATCCAGCCCAAGTGCCAGCATCGTGACCGACTCAGGCAGGATATCCCGAGGGGTCACTTTAGCCAGCACCTGTGACAGGAGGTCATAGAAGGCATCTGACTCATCGGCCTTGCCTGCATCCCTCCACGGTGGGGGCATAAGTAACCACGACCACCACTCCTCCGAGTCCAAAACAGCTTGGGACACCTCACTGGCACGCTCTCAAGCCCCATCCTTCTCTTATACAGAAGAAGAGCCACTTCCTGTAGAGGTGTGATCACCCCTCATTGTGACTGGAGCCAGAGCCGGTCCAGGGGACCTCCTGAATTCCACTCATTCACTCACCCACCCACTCACTCACATACCCACCCACTTACACTATCACTCACTCACATCCTCACTCACTCACACCCACCCACTCACTCACACACCCACTCACTCACTCACACACCCACCCACCCACTCACTCACACACCCACTCACTCACCCTACCACTAACTCACACCCACCCACTCACTCACACACCCACTCACTCACTCGCACACCCACTCACTCACACACCCACTCACTCACTCACACATCCACCCACCCACTCACTCACTCACACACCCACCCACTCACCCACCCACTCACCTACCCACCCACCTAACCCACTCACCTAACCCATCCACCTAACCCACTCACCTAACCAACTCACCTAACCAACTCACCTAACCAACTCACCTAACCCACTCACCTAACCAACTCACCTAACCCACTCACCTAACCCACCCACCTAACCCACCCACCTAACCCACTCACCTAACCAACTCACCTAACCCACCCACCTAACCCACTCACCTAACCCACTCACCTAACCAACTCACCTAACCAACTCACCTAACCCACCCACCTAACCCACTCACCTAACCCACCCACCTAACCCACTCACCTAACCAACTCACCTAACCCACCCACCTAACCAACTCACCTAACCCACTCACCTAACCCACTCACCTAACCCACTCACCTAACCCACCCACCTAACCCACTCACCTAACCAACTCACCTAGCCCACTCACCTAACCAACTCACCTAACCCACTCACCTAACCCACCCACCTAACCCACCCACCTAACCCACTCACCTAACCAACTCACCTAACCCACCCACCTAACCCACTCACCTAACCCACTCACCTAACCAACTCACCTAACCAACTCACCTAACCCACCCACCTAACCCACTCACCTAACCCACCCACCTAACCCACTCACCTAACCAACTCACCTAACCCACCCACCTAACCAACTCACCTAACCCACTCACCTAACCCACTCACCTAACCCACTCACCTAACCCACCCACCTAACCCACTCACCTAACCCACTCACCTAACCCACCCACCTAACCCACTCACCTAACCCACCCACCTAACCCACTCACCTAACCCACTCACCTAACCCACCCACCTAACCAACTCACCAAACCCACCCACCTAGCCCACTCACCTAACCAACTCACCTAACCCACTCACCTAACCCACCCACCTAACCCACCCACCTAACCAACTCACCTAACCCAGCCACCTAACCCACTCACCTAACCAACTCACCTAACCCACTCACCTAACCCACCCACCTAACCCACCTACCTAACCCACTCACCTAACCAACTCACCTAACCCACCCACCTGACCCACTCACCTAACCCACCCACCTAACCTACTCACCTAACCCACTCACCTAACCCACTCACCTAACCCACTCACCTAACCCACTCACCTAACCCACTCACCTAACCAACTCACCTAACCAACTCACCTAACCCACTCACCTAACCCACCCACCTAACCCACCCACCTAACCCACCCACCTAACCCACTCACCTAACCAACTCACCTAACCCACTCACCTAACCCACTCACCTAACCCACCCACCTAACCAACTCACCTAACCCACTCACCTAACCCACTCACCTAACCCACCCACCTAACCAACTCACCTAACCCACTCACCTAACCCACTCACCTAACCCACTCACCTAACCAACTCACCTAACCCACTCACCTAACCCACTCACCTAACCAACTCACCTAACCCACTCACCTAACCAACTCACCTAACCCACCCACCTAACCAACTCACCTAACCCACCCACCTAACCCACTCACCTAACCAACTCACCTAACCCACTCACCTAACCCACTCACCTAACCCACTCACCTAACCCACTCACCTAACCCACCCACCTAACCAACTCACCTAACCCACCCACCTAACCAACTCACCTAACCCACCCACCTAACCCACTCACCTAACCAACTCACCTAACCCACCCACCTAACCCACTCACCTAACCAACTCACCTAACCCACTCACTAACCCACTCACCTAACCAACTCACCTAACCAACTCACCTAACCAACTCACCTAACCCACCCACCTAACCCACTCACCTAACCAACTCACCTAACCCACCCACCTAACCCACTCACCTAACCAACTCACCTAACCCACTCAACTAACCCACCCACCTAACCCACTCACCTAACCAACTCACCTAACCAACTCACCTAACCCACTCACCTAACCCATCCACCTAACCCACTCACCTAACCCACTCACCTAACCAACTCACCTAACCAACTCACCTAACCCACTCACCTAACCCATCCACCTAACCCACCCACCTAACCCACTCACCTAACCCACTCACCTAACCAACTCACCTAACCCACTCACCTAACCAACTCACCTAACCCACCCACCTAACCCACTCACCTAACCCACTCACCTAACCCACCCACCTAACCAACTCACCTAACCAACTCACCTAACCCACCCACCTAACCCACTCACCTAACCCACTCACCTAACCCACCCACCTAACCCACTCACCTAACCCACTCACCTAACCCACTCACCTAACCCACTCGCCTAACCCACTCGCCTAACCCACCCGCCTAACCCACTCACCTAACCCACTCACCTAACCCACTCACCTAACCCACTCACCTAACCCACCCGCCTAACCCACTCACCTAACCAACTCGCCTAACCCATTCACCTAACCAACTCGCCTAACCCACTCGCCTAACCCACTCGCCTAACCCACCCGCCTAACCCACTCACCTAACCCACTCACCTAACCCACTCACCTAACCAACTCACCTAACCCACTCACCTAACCCACTCACCTAACCCACTCACCTAACCAACTCACCTAACCCACTCGCCTAACCCACCCGCCTAACCCACCCGCCTAACCCACTCACCTAACCAACTCACCTAACCCACTCACCTAACCCACTCACCTAACCCACTCACCTAACCAACTCACCTAACCCACTCACCTAACCCACTCACCTAACCCATTCACCTAACCAACTCACCTAACCAACTCACCTAACCCACTCACCTAACCCACTCACCTAACCCACTCACCTAACCCACTCGCCTAACCAACTCGCCTAACCCACTCGCCTAACCCACTCGCCTAACCCACCCGCCTAACCCACCCACCTAACCCACTCACCTAACCAACTCACCTAACCCACTCACCTAACCCACTCACCTAACCCACTCACCTAACCCACTCACCTAACCCACTCACCTAACCCACTCACCTAACCAACTCACCTAACCCACTCACCTAAGCCACTCACCTAACCCACTCACCTATCCCACTCACCTAACCGACTCACCTAACCCACTCACCTAACCAACTCACCAAACCCACTCACCTAACCCACTCACCTAACCTACTCACCTAACCCACTCACCTAACCCACTCACCTAACCCACTCACCTAACCCACTCACCTAACCCACTCACCTAACCCACTCACCTAACCAACTCACTTAACCCACTCACCTAACCCACTCACCTAACCAACTCACCTAACCCACTCACCTAACCCACTCACCTAACCCACTCACCTAACCCACTCACCTAACCCACTAACCTAACCCACTCACCTAACCCACCAACCTAACCCACTCACCTAACCCACTCACCTAACCAACTCACCTAACCAACTCACCTAACCCACTCACCTAACCCACTCACCTAACCCACCCACCTAACCCACTCACCTAACCAACTCACCTAACCCACTCACCTAACCCACTCACCTAACCCACTCACCTAACCCACTCACCTAACCCACTCACCTAACCCACTCACCTAACCCACTCACCTAACCCACTCACCTAACCAACTCACCTAACCCACCCACCTAACCCACCCACCTAACCCACTCACCTAACCCACTCACCTAACCAACTCACCTAACCCACCCACCTAACCCACTCACCTAACCCACTCACCTAACCCACTCACCTAACCCACTCACCTAACCCACGCACCTAACCAACTCACCTAACCCACTCACCTAACCCACTCACCTAACCCACCCACCTAACCCACTCACCTAACCCACTCACCTAACCCACTCACCTAACCCACTCACCTAACCCACCCACCTAACCAACTCACCTAACCCACTCACCTAACCCACCCACCTAACCCACTCACCTAACCCACTCACCTAACCCACTCACCTAACCCACTCACCTAACCCACTCACCTAACCCACCCACCTAACCCACTCACCTAACCCACTCACCTAACCCACTCACCTAACCCACCCACCTAACCAACCCACCTAACCCACTCACCTAACCCACTCACCTAACCCACCCACCTAACCCACTCACCTAACCCACTCACCTAACCCACTCACCTAACCCACCCACCTAACCAACTCACCTAACCCACCCACCTAACCCACCCACCTAACCCACTCACCTAACCCACCCACCTAACCCACCCACCTAACCCACTCACCTAACCCACTCACCTAACCAACTCACCTAACCCACTCACCTAACCCACCCACCTAACCCACTCACCTAACCCACCCACCTAACCCACCCACCTAACCCACTCACCTAACCCACTCACCTAACCCACTCACCTAACCCATCCACCTAACCCACTCACCTAACCCACTCACCTAACCCACCCACCTAACCCACCCACCTAACCCACTCACCTAACCCACTCACCTAACCCACTCACCTAACCCACTCACCTAACCCACTCACCTAACCCACCCACCTAACCCACTCACCTAACCCACTCACCTAACCCACCCACCTAACCCACCCACCTAACCCACCCACCTGACCCACTCACCTGACCCACTCACCTAACCCACTCACCTAACCCACTCACCTAACCCACTCACCTAACCCACTCACCTAACCCACCCACCTAACCCATTCACCTAACCCACTCACCTAACCCACCCACCTAACCCACCCACCTAACCCACCCACCTAACCCACTCACCTAACCCACTCACCTAACCCACCCACCTAACCCACTCACCTAACCCACTCACCTAACCCACTCACCTAACCCACTCACCTAACCCACTCACCTAACCCACCCACCTAACCCACTCACCTAACCCACTCACCTAACCCACTCACCTAACCCACCCACCTAACCAACTCACCTAACCCACCCACCTAACCCACCCACCTAACCCACTCACCTAACCCACCCACCTAACCCACCCACCTAACCCACTCACCTAACCCACTCACCTAACCAACTCACCTAACCCACCCACCTAACCCACTCACCTAACCCACTCACCTAACCCATCCACCTAACCCACTCACCTAACCCACTCACCTAACCCACCCACCTAACCCACCCACCTAACCCACTCACCTAACCCACTCACCTAACCCACTCACCTAACCCACTCACCTAACCCACTCACCTAACCCACCCACCTAACCCACTCACCTAACCCACTCACCTAACCCACCCACCTAACCCACCCACCTAACCCACCCACCTGACCCACTCACCTGACCCACTCACCTAACCCACTCACCTAACCCACTCACCTAACCCACTCACCTAACCCACTCACCTAACCCACCCACCTAACCCATTCACCTAACCCACTCACCTAACCCACCCACCTAACCCACCCACCTAACCCACCCACCTAACCCACTCACCTAACCCACTCACCTAACCCACCCACCTAACCCACTCACCTAACCCACTCACCTAACCCACTCACCTAACCCACTCACCTAACCCACTCACCTAACCAACTCACCTAACCCACTCACCTAACCCACTCACCTAACCAACTCACCTAACCCACTCACCTAACCAACTCACCTAACCCACTCACCTAACCCACTCACCTAACCCACTCACCTAACCCACTCACCCCTCCAGATGGTAGCAGTGAGTTTGTGCAACCTCCTCACCACCAATCAACAGTCGCCTTCAACCGTAACCTCCGACATGACAGCGGACGAGTCCTGGACAACATCTCACTGGATGTCTTCAACATCCCAACAATCGACGGAAATTGTTTCAGGTAAACTGGCGGTGGCTGCGAGATGTTAACTACCTCGCCTGGTATACGGGAGGTCGTGGATTCGATCCCAGACCCTGTCAATACCTGTATTTGATGAGATGTTAACTACCTCGCCTGGTAGACAGGAGGTCGTGGATTCGATCCCAGACCCTGTCAATACCTGTATTTGATGAGATGTTAACTACCTCGCCTGGTATACGGGAGGTCGTGGATTCGATCCCAGACCCTGTCAATACCTGTATTTGATGAGATGTTAACTACCTCGCCTGGTAGACAGGAAGTTGTGGGTTCGATCCCAGACCCTGTCAATACCTGTATTTGATGAGATGTTAACTACCTCGCCTGGTATACAGGAGGTCGTGGATTCGATCCCAGACCTTGACAATACTTGTATTTGACGAGCTGTTAACTACCTCGCCTGGTAGACAGGCCAGAAAGTGAGGGTCCAGGTATCGAACCCACGAACCTCTTGCAGAGCAGGCGAGGTAGTGAACACATCGCCAAATGCAGCCATCACTAGCGCCCGGGGTCGAACCCATGCCTCATAGCCAGCACGGCACCAGAGGAACTCACTCTACCAGCCTACGGTGAGTCCTGGACTTACCCACTCGCTCCCACTGGTGACTGACTGCAGTGAATTATGAATTATGTAGTGGTACTAGTACCAGTACCAAAGTGGTGAGTTCTGGGACTCACTCCTTCACTCCACTGGTGACTGACAGTAGTGGTACTAGACTCACTCCTTCACTCCACTGGTGGCTGACAGTAGTGGTACTGGACTCACTCCTTCACTCCACTGGTGGCTGACAGTAGTGGTACTGGACTCGCTCCTTCACTCCACTGGTGGCTGACAGTAGTGGTACTGGACTCACTCCTTCACTCCACTGGTGGCTGACAGTAGTGGTACTGGACTCGCTCCTTCACTCCACTGGTGGCTGACAGTAGTGGCACTGGACTCGCTCCTTCACTCCACTGGTGGCTGACAGTAGTGGTACTGGACTCGCTCCTTCACTCCACTGGTGGCTGACAGTAGTGGCACTGGACTCGCTCCTTCACTCCACTGGTGGCTGACAGTAGTGGTACTGGACTCACTCCTTCACTCCACTGGTGGCTGACAGTAGTGGTACTGGACTCGCTCCTTCACTCCACTGGTGGCTGACAGTAGTGGTACTGGACTCGCTCCTTCACTCCACTGGTGGCTGACAGTAGTGGTACTGGACTCGCTCCTTCACTCCACTGGTGGCTGACAGTAGTGGTACTGGACTCACTCCTTCACTCCACTGGTGGCTGACAGTAGTGGTACTGGACTCGCTCCTTCACTCCACTGGTGGCTGACAGTAGTGGCACTGGACTCGCTCCTTCACTCCACTGGTGGCTGACAGTAGTGGTACTGGACTCGCTCCTTCACTCCACTGGTGGCTGACAGTAGTGGCACTGGACTCGCTCCTTCACTCCACTGGTGGCTGACAGTAGTGGCACTGGACTCGCTCCTTCACTCCACTGGTGGCTGACAGTAGTGGTACTGGACTCGCTCCTTCACTCCACTGGTGGCTGACAGTAGTGGCACTGGACTCGCTCCTTCACTCCACTGGTGGCTGACAGTAGTGGTACTGGACTCGCTCCTTCACTCCACTGGTGGCTGACAGTAGTGGTACTGGACTCGCTCCTTCACTCCACTGGTGGCTGACAGTAGTGGTACTGGACTCGCTCCTTCACTCCACTGGTGGCTGACAGTAGTGGTACTGGACTCGCTCCTTCACTCCACTGGTGGCTGACAGTAGTGGTACTGGACTCGCTCCTTCACTCCACTGGTGACTGACAGTAGTGGTACTGGACTCGCTCCTTCACTCCACTGGTGGCTGACAGTAGTGGTACTGGACTCGCTCCTTCACTCCACTGGTGGCTGACAGTAGTGGCACTGGACTCGCTCCTTCACTCCACTGGTGGCTGACAGTAGTGGTACTGGACTCGCTCCTTCACTCCACTGGTGGCTGACAGTAGTGGTACTGGACTCGCTCCTTCACTCCACTGGTGACTGACAGTAGTGGCACTGGACTCACTCCTTCACTCCACTGGTGGCTGACAGTAGTGGTACTAGACTCACTCCTTCACTCCACTGGTGGCTGACAGTAGTGGTACTAGACTCACTCCTTCACTCCACTGGTGGCTGACAGTAGTGGTACTGGACTCGCTCCTTCACTCCACTGGTGACTGACAGTAGTGGCACTGGACTCGCTCCTTCACTCCACTGGTGGCTGACAGTAGTGGCACTGGTCTCACTCCTTCACTCCACTGGTGACTGACAGTAGTGGCACTGGTCTCACTCCTTTACTCCACTGGTGACTGACAGTAGTGGCACTGGTCTCACTCCTTCACTCCACTGGTGACTGACAGTAGTGGCACTGGACTCGCTCCTTCACTCCACTGGTGGCTGACAGTAGTGGTACTGGACTCGCTCCTTCACTCCACTGGTGGCTGACAGTAGTGGCACTGGTCTCACTCCTTCACTCCACTGGTGGCTGACAGTAGTGGTACTGGCTCGAGTGGTACTGGACTCACGATCACCTATCTGCGTACCTCTGCTGTCTTTGCAGAGAGCAGTTCGTCCGAGTCTACCGTAACGAGCGCTGTCACCACCGATGACCCAAGTTACGCCACCACCGCCACCACCGCAATGATCACAACGAGTATCACGAAGGAACCTATCGAAACGAGCTCTACCGTTCCGCCTGGTTCCAGTACTCTCTCTGAGATCACTGCAATAAGTACGAGCGTGGAAAGTGGCGGTACCACGCCTAACACTGATTATACCATCATACCTACTACTACCACCACACCTTCTACTACAACTACCATACCTCCCGCCACAACTACTACTACTACTTCTACTGCCACGCCTACTAATCCTACAACTGCCGTTCCGCCTGGTTCCAGTACTCTCTCTGAGATCACTGCAATAAGTACGAGCTGGGAAAGTAGCGGTACCACGCCTACCACCGGTTATACCATCACACCTAATACTACTACTACCACCACACCTTTTACTACAATTACCATACCTCCCGCCACAACTACTACTACTACTACTGCCACGTCTACTAATCCTACTACCACCGTGCCTCCCGGCACAACTACCATGGTGCCTACTACCACAACTACTACCGTGCCCACCACAACTACCACGGTGCCTACAACTACCACCGTGCCCACCACAACTACCACCGTGCCTCCCGGCACAACTACCATGGTGCCTACTACCACCACTACCACCGTGCCCACCACAACTACCACCGTGCCTCCCGGCACAACTACCATGGTGCCTACTACCACAACTACCATGGTGCCTACTACCACCACTACCACCGTGCCCACCACAACTACCACGGTGCCTACAATTACCACCGTGCCCACTACAACAACTACCACGGTGCCTACTACCACCACTACCACCGTGCCTACTACCACCACTACCACCGTGCCTACTACCACAACTACCACGGTGCCTACTACAACGACTACCACGGTGCCTACTACCACCACTACCACGGTGCCCACTACAAGGACCACGACGCTGATACCTCCTCGTGAGTACCGCCTCGTGTGACCCGCCATCAGTTGGACCCCGTGTGGAGGTACGGCAGAACCTCTGGTCACGAACGCTTCTGACCACGACCAAATCGGGTTCCCACCAATAAATGAACAACATTTTTTAATCTGGCCACGAACACAAACTCTGGTTCATATTCTTAGGTTTTTTCGGTAAAGTCACCGTGTAGGTAAAAAATTAAAATTAATAAAAGTTAAATAAAATAAAAATCACGACGTTTCGGAGGCAACACAAGCTTCCGTCTTCAGGTGGAACCGTCACAGCCACGACAGCTGTATCAAGTAAATGAGAGATTACAAGAGCTACCACTCCGTATATATAATGGTTGAAGAGGGGAAGGGCTAAGTACGGCACACTTTTTATTAATATGGTAAGGTGAGGCTTAAGCCTAAGAATAGACTGCATAACAAAAGACTGAGCCTTTGTTATGGAGAGGTACGGTTTGTGACTACGCCTAGCCTACATAACAAAAGTGTGAAAAAAAACTAAACCTGGTAAAACAAAACTGGCTGTCTATCAATAACCTGTAATAGTTGTCTGTCAAATAAGATGGTCCAACTAAGTGTAGTTAAATCTTTTTCGCATGGTTAATCACATCTTTAGGGTGGCGATCAAAAATGGCCGCGGCCGATTTCCCCTTCAGCGGCCATTTTGTTTTTGTAAGCGCCAAATTTCCTGTCGTTTGTTTACAAACGACAGCGACCCGCGCGTGGCCGCTTGCTCAGTCAGTCTCGCTTAGTAATCGGTCTCGGCCAGACGTGCGCTCATTCGCCGTGAACTCTGTGCAGTATTTTGTGTATTTTTGCATTAATTTAGAGAGCGAAAGCGCCGAGTACGTAAATCGCTAACATAAGAACCCGTTAATCTCTTCTCGCATCATTCAATCGATGATGCGGCGAAGTAAACGTTCACACGATGTTACGGTGAATGCTTCCAAAAACAATACCGTACCCAAATATTACTGTTAACTTACTTTCAACAGAAACATGAATTGCTCATGCGAATATTCTCTCTCTCAAAATCGACCGACTGATGTAGCAGACGAAACGATCATCTTGTTGAACGATTCTAAACCTCGACGCGGCAATGTTAGTTTTATTCTTTAGTTCTTTCGGTTAAGTCACGTATAAAGATAAAATAATGAATTAAATAATAGCTATTATTTTATGTATTATTTTATCTTTAGACGTGACTTAACCGAAAGAACCTAAGAATAATTGCTGCAGTCACGAAAGCTCCAAAATTGAGAATGTTAGTTTTCTCTGTTGTTCAAGGTTTTCTCAGTGTTAGTCAATGTTTTTACATTTAGTTTACTATCACACTGTGAATTCTATGGCATAATTAACTATTTTTGTGCTTAAAAATCTTTAAAAAAACAATGTTTATATACAGTTCGTAGGAGTCTGGAACGGATTAATCGTATTCACACACAATCCAATGGGGAAATTAGGTTCGAGTCACGACCAAATCGGGTTGCGACCAAAGTTATGGAACGAATTATGGTCGTGACCAGAGGTTCTACTCTATGTTGGAGGTGATATGTTGAGTGGTACTCTCTACTTAGCCACACAGGAAAAGGTGCACCGGGTAGTCTCTAGCAGGCTGTAGGGGCAAGTGTTGTTAGCGAGTAGCACCTATGAAGGCCGGCACAGCACACGAGGGGGGTGGGTGGCCAGCACCACGCCCGGCCGCCTTTGTCTCCCCAGTGGCGATGTTTACACAACGCACCAGGTACTCATTTGCGGCTGAGTAGACCTAGGGGAGGCCCAGGGCCAGGTCAGATAATCGTCACTGACGGTGTTGGCCGTGAGCGGGAATCGAACCCGGGTGGCCAGGTTCGTAGCGCAGCGTAGCGCTAACCGCTACACCCACCACTCCCCACACACCCACTCACCTAACCACCCACTCACCTAACCACCCACTCACTAACCACCCTCTCACCTAATCACCCACTCACCTAATCACCCACTCACCTAATCACCCACTCACCTAATCATCACCCACTCATTCAGACTCAACAACAGCAGGCATCGTCAGGTTCCAGGGATCGAACCCACGACCTCCTGTAGATCAGGCGAGGTAGTCAACATCTCACAGGGTCCAGGGATCGAACCCACGACCTCCTGTAGACCAGGCGAGGTAGTCAACATCTCACAGGGTCCAGGACCAAACCCACGACCTCCTGTAGACCAGGCGAGGTAGTCAACATCTCACAGGGTCCAGGACCAAACCCATGGCCTCCTGTAGACCAGGCGAGGTAGTCAACATCTCACAGGGTCCAGGGCCAAACCCACGGCCTCCTGTAGACCAGGCGAGGTAGTCAACATCTCACAGGGTCCAGGACCAAACCCACGGCCTCCTGTATACCAGGCGAGGTAGTCAACATCTCACAGGGTCCAGGACCAAACCCACGGCCTCCTGTATACCAGGCGAGGTAGTCAACATCTCACAGGGTCCAGGACCAAACCCACGGCCTCCTGTATACCAGGCGAGGTAGTCAACATCTCACTCGCCACTGGGTAAGCGGGGGATTGTGTGGGGGGCTCCCAGTGCCGGACTTGCTGGTGACCTGCCAACGCGGGAACGGAGCGGCGGGTCCCTGCGGCGAGCTGGTGGAGGGACTGTGGGTGAGGTTCTCCGTGCGGGTGACGGGGACCTTCCCGCCCCTCGTGAGGGCCGCGTGGACCCTCAACGGGAGGACGCTGCAGTCCGGATCGAGCGTCATCATCGGCGTGGCCTCTGGGGGCAGCGTCCCCACGCTGGAGATAACGTCGCTGCGCACGGCACACCAAGGTCACGCTGCACACACCACCTACTCAACACTATCAGTGCTACTACTACTACCACTACTACCACTATCACTACTACCACCACTACTACTATCACTACCACTACTACTATCACTACTACTATCACTACTACTATCACTACTACTACTACTATCACTACTACTACTATCACTACTACTACTATCACTACTACTACTATCACTACTACTGTCACTACTACTACCACTACTACTACTGTCACTACTACTACCACTACTACTACTGTCACTACTACTACCACTACTACTACCACTACTACTACTACCACTACTACTACTGTCACTACTACTACCACTACTACTATCACTACTACTACTACCACTACTACTACTGTCACTACTACTACCACTACTACTGTCACTACTACTACTGTCACTACTACTACCACTACTACTGTCACCACTACTACCACTACTACTACTACCACTACTACTATCACTACTACTACTACCACTACTACTACTACTACTACCACTATCACAACTACTATCACTACTAATACTGTCACTACTACCACTACTACCACTATGACTACTAATACTATCACTACTACTACCACTATCACTACTACCACTACTACCACTACCACTACTACCACTATCACTACTACCACTATCACTACTACCACTATCACTACTACTATCACTACTACTACTATCACTACTACTACCACTATCACTACTACCACTACTACCACTACCACTACTACCACTATCACCACTACTACCACTACCACTACTACCACTATCACTACTACCACTACTATCACTAAGCAGCTATTGCAGCTGCCTGAGTCACAGTCCTAAACCTCGCCCATTGACCCTCGACATCAGGAGGAGTGGGGGACGATGCCAACCCCAGCCGCAAGCGATGATGAAATTCTCGCTTGCAACTTTCATCGGCTAACTGATAACAGGCCACCTTAGGTTGGAATGGGGTCCTGGGTGTACACCCACCACCGGAGTGGAAGAATGGCAGGCGCATCTTACAGATGACTAGTCGATGGTCAGAGGGCAGATCAGCTCCACGGTAGGTCCTGGTGTCCAGGACATGGGCTCGCATCCGCTGGTCCGTCACTATGTAGTCCAGCAGATGTTCTTGCTTGGACCCGGCATGCATCCATGATGTTGTGTGGATGCGCCGATGCCGGAAGAGCGTGTTGGTAATTACAAGCCCATGGGCTGCACAAAAATCTAGCAGCCTCCTACCATTGTTATTGAGCTGATCTGGCCCATGCCTTCCATTCACTCCAGACCAGGTGCCAGCATCATGACCAACTCGGGCATTGAAGTCACCCAACAAGATTACTCTATCCCGAGGGGCCACTTTAGCTAGCACCTGTGACAGGAGGTCATAGAAAGCGTCTGACTCATCGGCTTTGCCTGCATCCCTCCACGGATGTTCGTCTTCGGTGGGGGCATAAGTAACCACGACCACCACTCCTCGCCTCCGGTTGATGGGAAGGCGAGCCCAAAGTATCCTGGGGCTTACAGCTTCCCACACCTCACCGCCACGCTCCCACGCCCCCTTCATTCTTTTGTTCAGAAGAAGAGCCACTCCCTGTTGTTTGGCAGTCTCCTGCCCCGAGTAGAGGACTGTCCACCCCTCATGGTGGCAGGAGCCAGAACCGGTCCACCGCACCTCCTGAATGCCACAGAGATCTAGGCGGTACCGGTCCAGCTCCCGACAGAAGAGTGGCAGCCTCTCCTCCGCAGTGAGCATTTGAACATTCTATGTGGCCATCCATAGTGGCTTTTTGTTCTTTCTGGAGGAGCCCCGAGGGTGAAGATTCCATTTCCTGGCTCCACCAAATGGGGTTTGGCCAGGAGACGTCATTGACGCCTGTCCCCCCGGGGCCTCCGGCACAAGCTTATTAGATAGATATTTTAAACGCGGGTTTGTGGTAATTTACCACACTCACTCACCCACCCACTTACCCACTCACCCACTCACCCACCCACTCACCCACCCACTCACCCATTCACCCATCCACCCACCCACCCATCCACCCACTCACCCAGCCACCCACCAACCCACACCCACCCACCCATCCACACTCACCCACCCCCTCACCCACCCACTCACCCACCCACTTACCCACTCACCCACTCACCCACCCACTCACCCATTCACCCATCCACCCACCCACCCATCCACCCACTCACCCAGCCACCCACCAACCCACACCCACCCACCCACCCATCCACACTCACCCACCCACTCACCCACCCACTCACCCACCCACTCACCCACCCACTTACCCACTTACCCACCCACTCACCCACCCACCCACTCACCCACCCACCCACCCACCCGCCCACTCGCTCACTCACCCATCCACTCACCCACCTACCCACTCACCCACCCACCCGCACACTCACCCACCCACCCACTCACCCACCCACCCGCCCACCCGCCCACTCGCTCACTCACCCATCCACTCACCCACCCACCCACTCACCCACCCACTCACCCGCTCACCCACCCACCCGCTCACCCACCCACACTCACCCACCCACCCACTCGCCCACCCACCCACCCGCCCACCCACCCACCCACTCACCCACCCACCCACCCACTCACCCACCCACCCACCCACTCACCCACCCACCCACCCACCCACTCACCCACCCGCTCACTCGCTCACTCACTCACCCACCCACTTACCCACTCACCCACTCACCCACCCACTCACCCACCCACTCACCCACCCACTCACCCATTCACCCATCCATCCACCCACCCATCCACCCACTCACCCTGCCACCCACCAACCCACACCCACCCACCCACACCCACACTCACCCACCCACTCACCCACCCACTCACCCACCCACTTACCCACTTACCCACCCACTCACCCACCCACTCACCCACCCACTCACCCACCCGCCCACTCGCTCACTCACCCATCCACTCACCCACCCACCCACTCACCCACCCACCCACCCGCACACTCACCCACCCACTCACCCACCAACCCGCCCGCCCACCCGCCCACTCGCTCACTCACCCATCCACTCACCCACCCACCCACTCACCCACCCACTCACCCGCTCACCCACCCACCCGCTCACCCACCCACCCACACTCACCCACCCACCCACTCGCCCACCCACCCACCCACTCACCCACCCACCCACCCACTCACCCACCCACTCACTCACCCACCCGCTCACTTGCTCACTCACTCACCCACCCACTTACCCACACACCCACTCACCCACCCACTCACCCACCCACTCACCCACCCACTCACCCATTCACCCATCCACCCACCCAACCATCCACCCACTCACCCAGCCACCCACCAACCCACACCCACCCACCCACCCACACCCACACACCCACTCATCTACCCACTCACCCACCCACTTACCCACCCACTCACCCACCCACTCACCCACCCACCCACTCACCCACCCACCCACTCACCCACCCACCCACCCACCCACCCACTCACCCACCCACTTACCCACTTACCCACCCACTCACCCACCCACTCATCCACCCACCCACTCACCCACCCGCCCACTCGCTCACTCACCCATCCACTCACCCACCCACCCACTCACCCACCCACCCGCACACTTACCCACTCACCCACTCACCCACCCACTCACCCACCCACTCACCCACCCACTCACCCATTCACCCATCCACCCACCCACCCATCCACCCACTCACCCAGCCACCCACCAACCCACACCCACCCACCCACACCCACACTCACCCACCCACTCACCCACCCACTCACCCACCCACTTACCCACTTACCCACCCACTCACCCACCCACTCACCCACCCACCCACTCACCCACCCGCCCACTCGCTCACTCACCCATCCACTCACCCACCCACCCACTCACCCACCCACCCGCACACTCACCCACCCACCCACTCACCCACCCACCCGCCCACCCGCCCACCCGCCCACTCGCTCACTCACCCATCCACTCACCCACCCACCCACTCACCCACCCACTCACCCGCTCACCCACCCACCCGCTCACCCACCCACCCGCTCACCCACCCACCCACCCACACTCACCCACCCACCCACTCGCCCACCCACCCACACTCACCCACCCACCCACTCACCCACCCGCCCACTCGCTCACTCACCCATCCACTCACCCACCCACCCACTCACCCACCCACCCGCACACTTACCCACTCACCCACTCACCCACCCACTCACCCACCCACTCACCCACCCACTCACCCATTCACCCATCCACCCACCCACCCATCCACCCACTCACCCAGCCACCCACCAACCCACACCCACCCACCCACACCCACACTCACCCACCCACTCACCCACCCACTCACCCACCCACTTACCCACTTACCCACCCACTCACCCACCCACTCACCCACCCACCCACTCACCCACCCGCCCACTCGCTCACTCACCCATCCACTCACCCACCCACCCACTCACCCACCCACCCGCACACTCACCCACCCACCCACTCACCCACCCACCCGCCCACCCGCCCACCCGCCCACTCGCTCACTCACCCATCCACTCACCCACCCACCCACTCACCCACCCACCCGCACACTCACCCACCCACCCACTCACCCACCCACCCGCCCACCCGCCCACTCGCTCACTCACCCACCCACTCACCCACCCACTCACCCGCTCACCCACCCACCCGCTCACCCACCCACCCGCTCACCCACCCACCCACACTCACCCACCCACCCACTCGCCCACCCACCCACCCGCCCACCCACCCGCTCACCCACCCACCCGCCCACTCACCCACTCGCCCACCCACCCACCCGCCCACCCACCCACCCGCCCACCCACCCACTCACCCACCCACCCACCCACCCACCCACTCACCCACTCACCCACCCACTCACCCACTCACCCACCCACTTACCCACTCGCCCACCCACCCACTCGCTCACTCACCCACTCACCCGCCCACCCACCCGCCCGTCCACCCTGCAGGTCGCTACGTCTGCACAGCATCCTGGGGACCCGGTGAGACCCACACGGCCACGGCTGAGCTGCTGGGAGTGACCGCCCTGCCGGTCATCGACGGCGCCGCGACCTCCTTCCCGCAGCTCAGCGGCCCCTGCCAGGAGCTCGTGTCCCCGATCTGCTGCCTGCGCAGCCTGGAGGACTCCAACGTCAATGTCACGTGGACCCAAGGGAACCAAATGGTGTCCGGTCCGAGTGGTGAGTCCACCACTACCAGCACTACCACTACCACCTCCACTACCTACACCACTACCATCACTACCACCACCACTACCACTACTACCGCCACTACCACCACCACTACCACTACTACCGCCACTACCATCACTACCACCACCACTACCACTACTACCGCCACTACCACCACTACCACCACCACTACCACTACTACCGCCACTACCACCACTACCACCACCACTACCACTACTACCGCCACTACCACCACTACCACTACCACCACTACCTACACCACTACCATCACTACCACCACCACTACCAGCCCTACCACCTCCACTACCTCCACCACTACCACCACCACCTCCACTACCTCCACCACTACCATCATTACCACCTCAACTACCACCACTACCACTACCATCACTACCACCTCCACCACTACCACCACCACCACTACCTCCACCACTACCACTACCACCACTACCACTACCACCTCCACCACCTCCACCACTACCACCACTACCACCTCCACCACCTCCACCACCTCCACCACCACCTCCACCACCACCTCCACCACCTCCACCACCACCTCCACCACCTCCACTACCACCTCCACTACCACCTCCACCACCACCACCACCACCTCCACCACCTCCACCTCCACCACCTCCACCGTCCTCTCTCTCCCCCCCGTCTCCACGCACCAGTGATGGACCCCAAGGAGCTCTGCTCCACGTTGGATGTGGCTGGAGGCTTCCCGTGCCCCGGCTCTGTCTCCTATTCCTGCTCCTTCTCCAACGCGGCAGGCCGCGTCGCCTGGACCATCACCCTCACCGGCTTCAAAGGTCAACCACCACCACCACCACTCAACCACCAACACCACTCAACCACCACCACCACTCAACCACCACCACCACCACTCAGACACCACCACCACCACTCAACCACCACCACCACTCAGCCACTGTTGTTGTTGATGTGCTTGTTGTTGTTGTTGTGGTTGTTGTTGTTGATGTGGTTGTTATTGATGTGGTTGTTGTTGATGTGGTTGTTGTTGATGTTGTTGTTGATGTGGTTGTTGTTGTTGTTGATGTGGTTGTTGTTGATGTTGTTGTTGATGTGGTTGTTGTTGATGTTGATGTGGTTGTTGTTGATGTGGTTGTTGTTGTTGTTGGGGCTCACCGCCGCGTAGTGGCGGAGCCGAGATGCCTGGTAGACGAAGCTTGGCCCGAGACCCCCGTGAGTCAAGCGGCGTTCCTCCCGTGTGACGCCGGCTACGAGGGCTCGGTGAGGAGGGAGTGTGGGGGAGGCGGCGTGTGGGGAGAGCCCGTCAAGAACTGCACCTCCACAGGACTCGTGGACATCCTCGCCAACATCACGGTAAACTCACTCAGCCACCCACTTAGTTACTCACTCAGTCACTCACTCACTCAGCCACTCAGTCACTCAGTCACTCAGCCACTCACTCACTCAGCCACTCACTCAGTCACCCACTCACTCACTCAGTCACTCACTCAGTCACCCACTCAGCCACTCACTCAGCCACCCACTCACTCAGCCACTCACTCACTCAGTCACCCACTCACTCAGCCACTCACCCACTCACTCAGTCACTCACTCAGCCACTCACTCACCCACTCAGCCACTCACTCACCCACTCAGCCACTCACTCAGTCACTCAGTCACTCAGCCACTCACTCACTCAGTCACTCAGTCACTCACTCACTCAGTCACCCACTCACTCATCCACTCACCTACCCACCCACTCACCCCCTCACCCCCCCTCACCCCCCCTCACCCCCTCACCCCCACCCCACGTGCCCCCCCAGCTGGTGGAGCAGGGCTTGGTGTCAGTGGAGGAGCAAGGTCCGGCCCTCATGAGGGAGCTGTCGGCCATCACTCACTCAGCCACTCACTCACTCGCTCACCCACTCAGCCATTCACTCACCCACTCACTCACCCACCCACTCACTCACTCACCCACTCACTCACTCACTCACCCACCCACCCACCCACTCATCCACCCACTCACCCACCCCCTCACCCACTCACTCACTCACCCACCCACCCACCCACTCGCTAACTCACCCACCCACCCACCCACCCACCCACTCACTCACCCACCCACCCACCCACCCACTCACTCACTCACTCACCCACCCCCTCACCCCCCCTCACCCCCACGTGTCCCCAGCTGGTGGAGCAGGGCTTGGTGTCCGTGGAGGAGCAAGGCCCGGCCCTCATGAAGGAGCTGTCGGCCATCACGAGTGGCGGTGGCGAGGGTGGCGAGGGACCTGCCCAGCTGCTCGACGGCGACGTGAGGGCGGCGAGTGGCGCCCTGCAGGCCATGGCCAGAGCCTCCACTCAGCAGGAGGCGCTGTTCAGTCGTGATGTCACCACGGTGGGTGCTGTGATGTCACCACGGTGGGTGAGGTGGGCATTGTGACGTCACAATGGTAGGTGTTGTGACGTCATAATGTTGGGTATGGTGAGCAGTGCGGGGACGTCACCCACCACCCACCACCCACCACCACCCACCACCACCACCACTTACCACCACCACCCACCACCACCACTCACCACCACCCCCCCCCCCCACTCACCACCACTCACCACCACCCCCCCCCCCCCCCCCACCCACCACCACTCACCACCACTTACCATCACTCACCACTCACCACCACCCACCACTCACCCCTCCCACCCCCACCACCCCCACCACCCCCCCCACCCCCCACCCACCAACCCCCCCCACCCCCCCCCACCACCACCCACCATCACCACCCACCACCACCCCCTCCCCCCCACCCACCCACCACTCACCACCACCACCCACCACCACCCACCATCACCACCTACCACCACCCCCTCCCCCCCACCCACTCACCACTCACCACCACCACCCCCCACCCCACCCCCCCCCACCCCCACCCCCCCCCACAGGACTTCTTGACGTCAGCCAGCAACCTGCTGGCCTCTGACCTGGCCCCCACGTGGCAGCGTCTGCAGAGCTCCCGCGAGATGGACAGCGCCTCGCTGCTGCACTCCGTCGAGAGCTTCACCGCCGCCATCGACAACCGCGAGGAGATGGTGGACAAGGACGTGGTGGACGAGGTGGACGGGGGGATCTTACCTCGCTCCAGGATCCGGCGGCAAGGTGAGACATGCGTGACACCCACAGAGACCCATAGACACCCACAGAGACCCATAGAGACACCCATAGAGACACCCATAGAGACCCACAGAGACCCACAGACACCCACAGAGACCCATAGAGACCCACAGAGACCCACAGACACCCACAGAGACCCATAGAGACCCACAGAGACCCATAGAGACCCACAGAGACCCACAGACACCCACAGACACCCACAGAGACCCACAGAGACCCACAGAGACCCACAGAGACCCACAGACACCCACAGAGACCCATAGAGACCCACAGAGACCCATAGAGACCCACAGAGACCCACAGACACCCACAGACACCCACAGAGACCCACAGACACCCACAGAGACCCACAGAGACCCACAGAGACCGACAAACCGGCGTCCAATTTAGCGTCGTGAAAAGACGCAGAGTCAGAGGTGAGCGGGGTGAGCACGTTCAACAATCATCACAGGCGGTGACGTCACAATCATCACAGGCGGTGACGTCACAATCATCACAGGCGGTGACGTCACAATCATCACACGTGACCCCCCAATCGACCCACTCACTCCCCACGTGACCCCCCAATCGACCCACTCACTCCCCACGTGACCCCCCAATCGACCCACCCACTCCCCACGTGACCCCCCAATCGACCCACTCACTCCCCACGTGACCCCCCAATCGACCCACTCACTCCCCACGTGACCCCCCAATCGACCCACTCACTCCCCACGTGACCCCCCAATCGACCCACTCACTCCCCACGTGACCCCCCAATCGACCCACTCACTCCCCTCGTGACCCCCCCAGGCTCCGAGCAGCCGTTCATGGTGGAGACGACCAACATCGTGCTGATGGGCACTCACTACCGCGGCGGCGACGACACCGCGGCAAACCCCGCGGCCTACGCCAAGAAGTTTGTCGTGTCCGGCCTGGCGGTCAGTGTGGACATCGACGCCGACACCATCGCGGCCATCTACAAGGGGAACATGTCCATCGCTAGCGTCGCCTTCGGGTGAGTGGGTGGGTGAGTGGGTGAGTGGGTGGTGAGTGGGTGAGTGGGTGGGTGGGTGAGTGGGTGGTGAGTGGGTGAGTGGGTGGGTGAGTGGGTGAGTGGGTGAGTGGGTGGGTGAGTGGGTGAGTAAGTGGGTGAGTGGGTGGGTGAGTGGGTGGGTGGGTGAGTGGGTGGGTGGTGAGTGGGTGAGTGGGTGGGTGGTGAGTGGGTGAGTGGGTGAGTGAGTGGGTGAGTGAGTGGGTGGTGAGTGGGTGAGTGGGTGGGTGAGTGGGTGAGTGAGTGGGTGAGTGGGTGGGTGAGTGGGTGAGTGGGTGGGTGGGTGGGTGGGTGAGTGGGTGGGTGCGTGGGTGGGTGAGTGGGTGAGTGAGTGGGTGAGTGGGTGAGTGAGTGGGTGAGTGGGTGAGTGGGTGGGTGGGTGGTGAGTGGGTGGGTGAGTGGGTGAGTGAGTGGGTGAGTGGGTGGGTGAGTGGGTGGGTGGGTGAGTGGGTGGGTGGTGAGTGGGTGAGTGGGTGGGTGGTGAGTGGGTGAGTGGGTGGGTGAGTGGGTGAGTGAGTGAGTGGGTGGTGAGTGGGTGAGTGGGTGGGTGAGTGGGTGAGTGAGTGGGTGAGTGGGTGGGTGAGTGGGTGAGTGGGTGGGTGGGTGAGTGGGTGGCTGGGTGGGTGAGTGGGTGAGTGAGTGGGTGAGTGGGTGAGTGGGTGGGTGGGTGGTGAGTGGGTGAGTGGGTGGGTGAGTGGGTGAGTGGGTGGGTGGGTGAGTGGGTGAGTGGGTGGGTGGGTGAGTGGGTGGGTGGGTGGGTGGGTGGGTGAGTGAGTGAGTGGGTGGGTGGGTGGGTGGGTGAGTGGGTGGGTGGGTGAGTGGGTGGGTGAGTGAGTGAGTGGGTGGGTGAGTGGGTGGGTGGGTGAGTGGGTGGGTGAGTGGGTGGTAAGTGGGTGGGTGAGTGGGTGGGTGGGTGAGTGGGTGGGTGGGTGAGTGGGTGAGTGGGTGGGTGGGTGAGTGGGTGGGTGGGTGGGTGAGTGGGTGAGTGGGTGGGTGAGTGGGTGAGTGGGTGGGTGGGTGAGTGGGTGGGTGAGTGGGTGGGTGGGTGAGTGGGTGGGTGGGTGAGTGGGTGGGTGAGTGGGTGGGTGAGTGAGTGGGTGAGTGGGTGAGTGGGTGGGTGGGTGAGTGGGTGCAGTGTTGAGTCTATGGTGCAGTGCTGAGTCTATGGTGCAGTGTTGAGTCTATGGTGCAGTGCTGAGTCTATGGGTAGTGTTGAGTCTATGGGCAGTGCTGAGTCTATGGTGCAGTGCTGAGTCTATGGTGCAGTGCTGAGTCTATGGGTAGTGTTGAGTCTATGGTGCAGTGCTGAGTCTATGGTGCAGTGTTGAGTCTATGGTGCAGTGCTGAGTCTATGGTGCAGTGTTGAGTCTATGGTGCAGTGTTGAGTCTATGGTGCAGTGCTGAGTCTATGGGTAGTGTTGAGTCTATGGTGCAGTGTTGAGTCTATGGTGCAGTGTTGAGTCTATGGGCAGTGCTGAGTCTATGGTGCAGTGTTGAGTCTATGGTGCAGTGTTGAGTCTATGGGTAGTGTTGAGTCTATGGTGCAGTGTTGAGTCTATGGGCAGTGCTGAGTCTACGTCCCTCACTATCTCTGTGTGCAGGACACTGGCCGGTATCTTGCCCCGGGAGCTGAGCGAGGATCTGCACGTTGACTCGGCTCCCCAGGGCGTCGTGCTGAGCACGGTGGTCAACCGCGGTCAGAACGACTCGCAGAGGCGACTCACGCTCACCCTGCCCATCACCAACAGCAGCGTGCCCAACGCGCAGTTCACATGCGTCTTCTGGGACTTCGTCGTGAGTGGAACCCACTCGCCCGCTCGATCGCTCGCTCATTCAACACTCACTCGCTCACTCACACACTCGCTCACACACTCACTCACTCACTCACTTAGACACTCACTCACTCATACACTCACTCGCTCATCCACTCGCTCGCTCGCACACTCATCCACTCGCTCATACACTCACTCGCTCATACACTCACTCACTCATCCACTCACTCGCTCGCTCATTCAACACTCACTCACTTATACACTCACTCACTCATCCACTTGCTCGCTCGCACACTCATCCACTCACTCATCCACTCACTCACTGATACACTCACTCACTCGCACTTTCACTCATAAGCTCACTCACTCATCCACTCACTCATACATACACTCGCTCGCTCGCCCGCTCGCTCATTCAACACTCACTCGCTCATACACTCACTCACTTATACACTCACTCACTCATACATTCGCTCACTCACTTATACACTCACTCACTTATACACTCACTCACTCACACACTCACTCATACACTCGCTCACTCACTCATCCACTCACTCATCCACTCGCTCGCTCACTCATCCACTCACTCATCCACTCACTCACTCATACACTCGCTCGCTCACACACTCATCCACTCACTCATCCACTCACTCGCTCACTCACTCATCCACTCACTCATACATAGACTCGCTCGCCCGCCCGCCCGCCCATTCAACACTCACTCACTGATACACTCACTCACTTATACACTCACTCTTACACTCGCTCGCTCATCCACTCACTCACTCGCACTCTCACTCATATACTCATTTAAACACTAATTCATACACTCGCTCACTCACTCACTCACACGTTTACTCATACACTAACTCATACACTCACCTACTCATTCATATACTCACTCACTCACCCACTCACTCACTCGCTCATACTCTCACCCACTCATTCACCCATTCAGCCACATGCTCACTCATCCACTCATTCACTCATACACTCACCTACTCATTCATACACTCACTCACTGACACACTCACTCACCCACTCACTCACTCACCCACTCACTGACACACTCACTCGCTCATCTTCTCACCCACTCATTCACCCAATCAGCCACATGCTCACTCATCCACTCATTCACTCATACATTCACCTACTTATTCACACACTCACTCACTCACTGACACGCTCACTCACTCATATTCTCACCCACTCATTCACTCATACATTCACCTACTCACTCACTCACCCACTCACTCACTGACACACTCACTCACTCACTCATATTCTCACCCACTCATTCACCCATTCAGCCACATGCTCACTCATCCACTCATTCACTCATACATTCACCTACTCACTCACTCACCCACTCACTCACTGACACACTCACTCACTCACTCATATTCTCACCCACTCATTCACCCATTCAGCCACATGCTCACTCATCCACTCATTCACTCATACATTCACCTACTCACTCACTCACCCACTCACTCACTGACACACTCACTCACTCATATTCTCACCCACTCATTCACCCATTCAACCACATGCTCACTCATCCACTCACTCGCATGCTCACCTACCCACCCATCGACTCAACTAGCCACCCACCCACTCGCTCACCCCACTCCACTCCACCCCACCTCACCTTAGAGCCCCCCGCTCCTCCTATTGAAACAGTTGGCTTCCTACGTGTGAAAGACGCTCAACATACACCCACCCACCCACCCCTCATTCACTCGTAAACTCACTCATTCATTAACTCGCTCATATACCCACTCGCTCATACACTCACTCACACGCACACTCACCCACTTACTCATTAACCCCCTCATTCATCCTCCCACTGCCTCCAACTGCCCAGTAGCATCCTTTACGAGCCTCCTCCACAGAGGCCGATCTTGACACCGCTGGCACCAGTCATCAGCAAGTCCACTCAACTCCATATCCTCCTGTACCACATCGTTCCATCTCTTCTCTAGCCAGTGTCGTGTCCGTTTAGCCCCCTCGATCCGGCCGAAACAAATTTGTTTGGGCACGCGGTGGCTGGGCATGCGGGCTACATGACCCAGCCAATGCAGACTTGCCTGCCGGAGAAGCTCATTGATGGGATTGTGTCCAGAACTATAAAATATTTAATTTTCGATTTAAAGCTTTCGTGACTGCAGGGATTCATCTTCTTGGTTCTTTCGGTAAAGTCACGTAGAAGGGAAGTAATAAAATAATAAAAAATAAAACATAATAAAATAATTCTCACGACGTTTCGGCCACAACGCAAGCAGCCGTCCTCAGGTGAAGAATGAAACACCACCAAGCTTGGGGCGTCTATTTAAGCTGCTGGGTTGGAGGGGGGAAAGAATAGCGCCTTGACAAATAATTTGCATATCAAGAGGAATTTAGCATATTTATGTGAAATGCGTAGGAGGTGGGCGGGGGGGTTTCAAAGTCATATTATGCCCGTGCATTATGCAGGATTAGCAGCATCAAAGGGAGGGGATAGGGGTAGCATTAACAAAGGGAAGGAATATAAAGGATTTGTGAGCTCCTCACACAATCCACGTTTAGCAAGCACAGAGAAGGGTGGGCACGACTGTGGCCGAGAAGACCCGTCGCATGGTGGAGAGCAACAGACTAAATAGCTTCCAGGAAGCTGATGAGAAGATAATGCCGCTCGACTAATTCGGAGTGAGACCTCTGCTGTCAAACCAGAGCTGGTCATACGCACACTGCCCAGGTATGGGAAACTCTCCACTCTCTCCACAACTACCCCTCCAATGGGGAGTTGTGGGGGTGGAGTGTCCGATGGTACAACATACCCAGGCAGGTGCTTAGGTTTGGAGGGGCTGATGGTTAGTGCTCCCCTCTTAGAGGCAAGCTCCAGGTTCAGCAGCAGCGCCTCCAACTCCTCATCAGAGTGAGCAGCAATCATCAGCTCATTGGCATACGTAACATAGTTGACCAATAGGGAGACATCCCTTGATCGCACGCGGACATTGATCAGTCTCCCATTGTATCTGTTCCAGATGGAAATTCCTCCAGTACAGCCATGGAAAGTTTCTTGAACTATGTGGTCAAAATAGATGTTAAATAATGTGGGAGCCAGAGGACATCCCTGTCGCACCCCAAGGTGTACAGGGAAAGGCTCCGACTCCCGGCCACGTAGTTTTACCCGGGCCCGCTCACCATCATGAAGGTCCTTAATGATCGTGAGCAGAGGGTCAGGGACTCTGAAAGCACGAAGAACAACCCAGAGCCCAGGCCTACTGATGGTATCATAGGCCTTGACCAGGTCAATAAAGCAGAGATGTAGATCTTGTTGGAATTCCCTACATCTCTGCTGTAACAGACAGACAGAAAATATGGCATCTGTGCAGGACCGCCCTTTCCTGAAACTGCATTGGGGCTCCGCAAGCCTCTCCTCAGCGTGCCTAGCAAGGCGATGTTGAATAATTCTTGCCAGGACCTTTCCCGGCACACTGAGGAGTGATATTCTCAGGTTTTTTCGGTAAAGTCACGTAGGTAAAACATTAAAAGTAATGAAAGTAAAATAAAACAAAACAAAAATAAAAATAAAATTCACGACGTTTCGGAGGCAACACAAGTCTCCGTCATCAGGTGGGACCGTCACAGCCAGATTAGCTGCATCAAGTGAAGCAATGATTCAAAATGTAATCCCTTATAAGCAAGTTGAAGGGGGGGAGGAGAGGGGGGGGGAGTTCATCAGAATGTGGTAGCCAATGAATGGAACGTATCGGGAGGGAGGGGGGTGGGAGGGGGAGGGAGCCAACAAAACATTTGGCGACGGCTTGGACGCGGCTGCTGCGCACGCCAACACAATGGGCAGAAAGGGGGTCTGATACACATGATAGAACAAAGGAACGAAAATGCCCATGTTTATACCAATGCAGGCTGAAAAATGAAGAGAGTACTGTTAAAAATAACTGGGGATGTTAACACTCGGTGAAGTAAATTAAAATAGTGCCTGTCAGATAAGATGGTCCAAAAAGTGTAATTAAGTCTTTTTTGCGTGGTTAATAACATCTTTCCAGTGATTACTGAGTTCTTATCTGACAGGCACTATTTTAATTTACTTCACCGAGTGTTAACATCCCCAGTTATTTTTAACAGTACTCTCTTCATTTTTCAGCCTGCATTGGTATAAACATGGGCATTTTCGTTCCTTTGTTCTATCATGTGTATCAGACCCCCTTTCTGCCCATTGTGTTGGCGTGCGCAGCAGCCGCGTCCAAGCCGTCGCCAAATGTTTTGTTGGCTCCCTCCCCCTCCCACCCCCCTCCCTCCCGATACGTTCCATTCATTGGCTACCACATTCTGATGAACTCCCCCCCCCTCTCCTCCCCCCCTTCAACTTGCTTATAAGGGATTACATTTTGAATCATTGCTTCACTTGATGCAGCTAATCTGGCTGTGACGGTCCCACCTGATGACGGAGACTTGTGTTGCCTCCGAAACGTCGTGAATTTTATTTTTATTTTTGTTTTGTTTTATTTTACTTTCATTACTTTTAATGTTTTACCTACGTGACTTTACCGAAAAAACCTGAGAATATGAATCATTGCAGTCACGAAAGCTTCAAATCTAGAACTGAGGAGTGAGTCGATGGTCAGAGGGCAGATCAGCTCCACGGTAGGTCCTGGTGTCAAGGACATGGGCTCGCATCCGCTGGTCCGTCACTATGTAGTCCAGCTGATGTTCTTGCTTGGACCCGGCGTGCATCCATGATGTGGTGTGGATGCGCCGATGCCGGAACAGCGTGTTGGTAATTACAAGCCCATGGGCTGCACAAAAGTCTAGCAGCCTCCTACCGTTGTTATTGAGCTGATCTGGCCTATTGCCTTCCGATCACTCCAGACCAGGTGCCAGCATCATGACCAACTCAGACATTAAAGTCACCTAACAAGATGACTCTATCCCAAGGGGCCACTTTAGCTAGCGCCTGTGACAAGAGGTCATCAAAGGCATCTGACTCATCGGCCTTGCCTGCATCCCTCCACTGATGTTCGTCTTCGGTGGGGGCGTAAGTAACCACCATCACCATTCCTTGCATCTAGTTGATGGGTAAGTGAGTGCACATCAGCGTGGGGCTCACAGCTTCCCACACCTCACCGCCACGCTCCCACGCCCCCCTTCATTATTTTGTTCAAAAGAAGAGCCACTCCCTGTTGTCCATCAGTTTCCTGCCCCGAGTGGAGGACTGTCCACAAAACTTGAAGATCTTTCAACAAACTCCGGGATACAAAGGCTCAGCTAATCGAGTCTCTCACCTTTCTGAAGAGATTCCGCGACTCTAAGAACCAAGAAGATTGCAAATTCTTTTGTCAAGGCGCTCTTCCCCCCTCCATCTCAGCTTAAATAGTCGCTCCAAGCCTGGGGTGTGTCATTCAGACGCTGTCTTCTCGACAGACCTGTTCTCCACCTGAGGACGGCTGCTTGCGTTGTGGCCGAAACGTCGTGAGAATTATTTAATTATGTTTTATTTTTATTATTTTAATATTTCCATTCTACGTGACTTTACCGAAAGAACCAAGAAGATGACTGTCCACCCCTCACGGGAACTGGAGCCGGTCCACTGGACCTCCTGAATTCCACGGAGATCCAGGGGCGGTACCGGTCCAGCTCCCGACAGAGGAGTGGCAGCCTCTCCTCCGCAGTGAGTGTTCCAACATTCCACGTGGCCACACGAAGTGGTTTTTTGTTGTTTCTGGAGGAGCCCCGAGGGTGAAGATTCAGTCTCCTGGCTCCGCCAAAAGGGGTTTGGCCGGGAGACGTCATTTAGATTTCTTCACGTGGTTTTGTGGTAGTTAAATTGAAGGTGGAGGGGTTACCAGCCCCCCCGCGCACCGATCCAGAGCCCCCTTTGGCCGCTGTCATAGCTAAAGTGCCAAGAGGGGAATGGCCAATCAAAATCGGCCTTCCCCTCCATGACGCTGCTCACCACGGCGTTACCGCCCGGCAACATTCAGGAGGTAGGGGGTTGTTTTTGCCGTACACCACACAAACACACAAACACACAGACACACAGACACACAAACACACAAACACACAGAAACACAGACACACAAACACACAAACACACAAACAAACAACACACAAACAACAACAACAACTGCCATTCACCACTAAGTGGTGGTGACGTCACCACGATGCTTGTGCCGTACACAACACAACCACACAAACACCACACAATCAGCCCACAAACAAACAACAACAACACAACAACAACAACCGTCTCCCCCTTACAATAACCACCCCGTGCCCCCGGCAGCTAAACAACTCCACGGGAGGCTGGTCCAAGGAAGGCTGCCAGATCCGCCCTCCGCCCCCCTCGTCCGTCAACGGCTCGGCCACGTGCGAGTGCAACCACACGACGGCTTTCTCCGTCCTCATGTCTCCCGGCGACCCCCCTGGGGGTGACCCCCTAGAGATCCTCACCTACGTGTGCCTGGGCCTGTCCGTCGCCTCCCTCGTAGCCGCCCTGGCCACCCAGGCGGCCGTGTGGCCCTCGCTCAAGAAGGAAAACTCGCGCATCCGACACACGCTTCTGGTCAACGTCTGCGTCTCGCTGCTGAGCGCTGACGTCTGGTTCCTGGTGGGCTCCTGGGCGTCTCCGCGGGGCTCCGACTCCGACGACGACTTCTCGTCCGGCCTGTGCACGGCCGCCACCTTCTTCACCCACCTCTCCTACCTGTCGCTGTTCTTCTGGATGCTCGCCGAGGGCCTCTTCCTCTACCACCTCGTGGTGAACGTGTTCCCGCGCGCCGCCAGCGAGCGCCGGGTCACCGTCGCCGCGTTCGCCCTCGGCTACGGCTGCCCCGCCGTCGTGGCCGGCGTCACGGCAGCGGTCGCCCTGCCGGCGGGCTCCTACCGTAGGGCCGGAGCCTGCTGGCTCGCCTGGGGGAACGCCAAGACGCTGCTGGCCTTCGCCGCCCCGGCCGCAGCCGTCGTCGTCGTCAACTCGGCCGTCTTCGCCGTCGTCCTGACCAGGGTCGCGAGGCGGGGGGGCGGGGCCAAGGCGGGGGGAGGGGCCAAGGCGGGGGGAGGGGGAGGGGCCGAGCAGGTGAGGCGGTTGGCTCGCAGCGTGGCCGTGTTGACCCCCGTGCTGGGGGTCACGTGGGGACTCGGGCTCTTCCTGTTCATCGGAGGGGGGGGGACACGTGGCGCTGCACTACCTCTTCACGCTGTTCAACTCGCTGCAGGTGCGTGGTGTGTGTGGTGTGGGTGTGTGGTGTGTGTGGGTGTGTGGTGTGTGTGGTGTGGTGTGTGTGTGGTGTGTGTGTGTGTGTGTGTGGGTGTGTGTGTGTGTGTGTGGTGTGTGTGGGTGTGTGTGTGGTGTGTGTGGTGTGTGTGTGGTGTGTGTGTGTGTGGTGTGTGGGTGTGGGTGGTGTGTGTGGTGTGTGTGTGTGGTGTGTGTGGTGTGGTGTGTGTGCTGAGGGAGGGTGGCGTTTGTGCACAGACTGCCCTATATGACATCATAACAACAGTCTGGACCACTGGACGGGTTCCGCAGGACTGGAAGGATGCCCTGGTGGTCCCCCTCTTTAAGAAGGGGGACCGTACCGACTGTAACAACTACAGGGGCATCTCACTCCTCAGTGTGCCGGGTAAGGTCCTGGCAAGGATTATTCAACATCGCCTTGCTAGGCACGCTGAGGAGAGGCTTGCGGAGCCCCAATGCGGCTTCAGGAAAGGGCGGTCCTGCACAGATGCCATATTTTCTGTCCGTCTGCTACAGCAGAGGTGTAGGGAATTCCAAAAAGACCTACATCTCTGCTTTATTGACCTGGTCAAGGCCTATGATACCATCAGTAGGACTGGGCTCTGGGTTGTTCTTCGTGCTTTCGGAGTCCCTGACCCTCTGCTCACGATCATTAAGGACCTTCATGATGGTGAGCGGGCCCGGGTAAAACTACGTGGCCGGGAGTCGGAGCCTTTCCCTGTACACCTTGGGGTGCAACAGGGATGTCCTCTGGCTCCCACATTATTTAACATCTATTTCGACTGCGTAGTTCGTGAAGCCTTCAATAGCTGTACCGGGGGAATTACCATTTGGTACAGATATAATGGGAGGCTGATCGACGCCCGGGTGCGATCAAGGGATGGCTCCCTATTGGTCAACCACGTTATGTATGCCGATGATTTGGTAATAGCTGCTCATTCAGAAGAGGAGTTGGAGACGCTGCTGCTGAGACTGGAGTGTGCCACTAAGAGGTGGGGCCTTACCATCAGCCCCACCAAAACTAAGCACCTGCCTGGGTATTTTGTACCATCGGGCACTCCACCCCCACAACTCCCAATCGGTGATGGGGCAGTTGTGGAGAGAGTGGAGAGTTTCCCATACCTGGGCAGTGTGCTTATGACCGGCTCCAGTTTATCAGCAGAGGTCTCACTCCGAATCAGTCGAGCGGCAATATCTTTTCATCGGTTGCGTAACGCTGTGTGGAAGCTACCTGGTCTGTCGCTCCGCACGAAGCTTCAGGTCTTCTCGGCCACGGTCATTCCCTCCCTTCTCTACGCTTGCGAAACGTGGACCCCCCTAGTGGAGCATCTTCGCCGGTTGGAAACATTTAGGCTGGCCTGCCTACGATCCATCCTGGGTTTAACCAGGCTGGATTGTGTGAGGAGCTCACAAGTCCTTGAAAGATCTGGGCAAAGTCCCATCAGTGAGCTCCTCCGGCAGGCAAGGCTGCGTTGGCTGGGTCATGTAGCCCGCATGCCCAGCCACCGCATGCCTAAACAGCTTTTGTTCGGCCGGATCGAGGGGGCTAAACGGGCGCGGCACGGGCTAGAGAAGAGATGGAGTGATGTGGTACAGGAGGATGTGGAGCTGAGTGGACTTGCCGATGACTGGTACCAGCGGTGTCAAGATCGGCCTCAGTGGAGGAGGCTCGTGAAGGACGCTACTGGGCAGTTGGAGGCAGTCGCCCTCCAACAACAACGGAGGGCGGAGGAGCGACGCTCACAACAACGAGCGGAGCGCCGGGTGGCTAAAGCACAGCAAGTTGGCACAGTAGGGGGCACAGGTGGTGCATCAGCCAGTCATCTCGGTCATCTCGGTCAGTCGACCCGTGGCACCTGGGTCTGCCCCGTGACCTCCTGCCAGCGGGCGTTCGACACTTCACGTGGCCTCAGGGTGCACATGGCCTGGCACAAGCGTCGTGGTGACGTCACCGCCACTTAGTGGCGAATGGCGGTTGTTGTTGTTGTTGTGGTGTGTGTGGTGTGTGTGTGGTGTGTGTGTAGTGGGTGTGTGTGGGTGTGGTGTGTGTGTGGTGTGTGTGGTGTGTGTGTGGGTGGTGTGTGTGGTGTGTGTGTGGGTGGTGTGTGGTGTGTGTGGTGTGTGTGTGGGTGGTGTGTGTGGTGTGTGTGTGGGTGGTGTGTGTGTGTGGTGTGTGTGGTGTGTGTGTGGGTGGTGTGTGTGGTGTGTGTGTGGGTGCTGTGTGTGGGTGTGTGGCGCTGCACTACCTCTTCACGCTGTTCAACTCGCTGCAGGTGGGGGTGGGTGTGTGTGTGGTGGTGAGTGGTGTGGGTGTGTGGGGGTGTGTGTGGGTGTGTGGTGTGGGTGTGTGGGAGTGTGTGGGTGTGTGTGGGTGTGTGTGGTGTGTGTGTGTGGTGTGTGTGTGTGGTGTGTGTGGTGGGTGTGTGTGTGTGGTGTGTGTGGTGGGTGTGTGTGGGTGTGTGTGGGTGCTGTGGGTGTGTGTGGTGGGTGTGTGTGTGTGGTGTGTGTGGTGGGTGTGTGTGGGTGTGCTGTGGGTGTGGTGTGTGGGTGTGTGTGTGGTGTGTGTGGTGGGTGTGTGTGTGGGTGTGTGTGGTGGGTGTGTGTGGGTGTGGTGTGTGTGGTGTGTGTGTGGTGTGTGTGGTGGGTGTGGGTGTGTGTGGTGTGTGTGGTGTGTGTGTGTGGTGTGTGTGGTGGGTGTGTGTGTGTGTGTGTGTGGTGTGTGTGGTGGGTGTGTGTGGGTGCTGTGGGTGTGGTGTGTGTGTGTGTGGTGTGTGTGGTGGGTGTGTGTGGTACGGGTGTGTGTGTGGTGTGTGGGTGTGGTGTGTGGGTGTGGTGTGTGTGGTGGGTGTGTGTGTGGTGGGTGTGTGTGGGTGTGTGGTACGGGTGTGTGGGTGTGGTGTGTGTGTGGGTGTTGATGATGTTGATGATAATGTTGTTGATGAACTTCATGCTGTTGTTGTTGATATGAATGTTGTTGTTGTTGTTGTTGTGTTGATGCAGGGTGTTCTGATCTTCGTCCTGAACTGCTTACTGGACACGGATGTGAGTTCGTTCGCACGCACACGTGAACACACACACGTGAACACGCACACGTGAACACGCACACGTGAACACGCACACGTGAACACACACACACACGTGAACACGCACACGTGAACACGCACACGTGAACACACACACGTGAACACGCGCACGTGAACACACACACGTGAACACGCACACGTGAACACACACACACACGTGAACACGCACACGTGAACACACACACGTGAACACGCACACGTGAACACACACACGTGAACACGCGCCCGTGAACACGCGCACATGAACACGCGCACGTGAACACACACACGTGAACACACACACGTGAACACACACACACGTGAACACGCGCACGTGAACACATGCACGTGAACACGCGCACGTGAACACGCGCACGTGAACACGCGCACGTGAACACGCGCACGTGAACACGCGCACGTGAACACGCGCGCATGAACACACGCACGTGAACACACACACGAACACGCGTGAACACACACACGAACACGCGTGAACACATACACGTGAACACGCGTGAACACACACACACACGCGTGAACACGCAGAGTGTTTAGCTGCTGCTGTAAATGTCCACGTGATGGTGGTGGTGATGGTGATGATGGTGGAGATGGTGGTGGAGATGGTGGTGGAGATGGTGGTGATGGTGGTGGTGGTGATGATGGTGGTGGTGGTGATGATGATGATGGTGATGATGGTGGTGGGATGGTGATGGTGGTGGTGATGGTGGTGATGGTGGTGATGATGATGGTGGTGATGGTGGTGGTGATGGTGGTAGTGATGATGATGGTGATGATGGTGGTGGTGGTGATGGTGGTGGTGATGATGATGGTGATGATGATGGTGATGATGGTGGTGATGGTGGTGGTGATGGTGGTGGTGGTGATGATGATGGTGGTGATGGTGGTCATGATGGTGATGATGATGGTGGTGATGATGATGGTGGTGATGGTGGTCATGATGGTGATGGTGATGATGATGGTGGTGATGATGATGATGGTGATGATGATGGTAGTGATGATGGTAGTGATGATGGTGTTGGTGTTTGTGTTGTTGTTGTTGCTATGGTTGTTGTTGTCAAAGAAGTTCTACTATACACTGTACACTACACTGTACACTACACTGTACACTACACTGTACACTACACTATACACTATACACTACACTACACACTACACTATACACTACACTATACACTACACTATACACCTATACACTACACTACACACTACACTATACACTACACTATACACTACACTACACTATATACTACACTATACACTACACTACACTATACACTACACTATACACTACACTATACACTACACTATACACTACACTATACACTACACACTACATTACACTATACACTGCACTATACACTACACTACACACTACACTATACACTACACTATACACTACACTATACACTATACACTACACTATACACTACACTACACACTACACTACACTATATACTACACTATACACTATATTCAGATTCCAAAGAACACAGGATGAGATGTTACTATCCTTAGTGCAAGCACTTCCAAGAGTTCATGAACAATGAGCCTGGTGAAATTTTGGGAGCGCATCGTCAGTAGTGAACCTTTGGTTCCTTGGGTGTTTAGGCCTTTCACACGATACACCCTCCCCAAAGGCGGCCAGCGACAGGGTGATCAATCCTACGCTTGCGTCCCATTCCCAATTAGTCATAGGAGTTGCCTTGTTGTTGATAGCCAACATCCCATGGGACTATGCATGGCAGGGGCGTCCTCCTCCCTGAGTCAAGCATTGCTGACCGCATACCTCCTGGCCCTCTCACTTCGGGGCCAAGCTGGGGTCTTTCCGCTTCATCCAGAGCCACTGACTGCTGCTTTCTGCCGCCTCCGATACAGCTCTGATTGCCGACCGCTGGCTCTGGCCCTTAATTCCCAGGTCTCTAAGCAGTCTGGTTGTAGATGTTGCCACAAAACCTCTGCAGCCCACCTCCACTGGTCGGACTTCTGTGTTCCAGCCATGATGCCGTGCTTCGGCAGCTAGATCGGAATAGCGCAGATGTTTTCGCTCATAAGCCTCATCTACTGAGTCCTCCCAGGGTACTGTGAGCTCAATGAGCGAACGGGACCAGAGCACCATGTCAGGTCTTAGGGTGGTGGTTGCGATCTCCGGAGGAAACACAAGTTGCCGGCCAATGTCAGCTAGCATTTTCCAGTCGCGGGCCAAGCGCAGCTGGTCTCGCTCTAATGGTGTAGAGCCGCTCTTCGGTGGTTTAGCCCCTTCGCGGACAAAGGTCGTCCGTAAGGGGTGTGATGCTGCTGGGGGTGGTAGGGAGTTGGTGGCAGCTCGCTTGTCCTCCAGGATACACTACACTATACACTACACTATACACTACACTACACACTACACACTACACTACACTACACACTACACACTACACTATACACTACACTATACACTACACTATACACTACACTATACACTACACTACACACTACACTACACACTACACTACACACTACACTATACACTACACTATACACTACACTATACACTACACTATACACTACACTATACACTACACTACTATACACTACACTACTATACACTACACTATACACTACACTATACACTACACTATACACTACACTACTATACACTACACTACTATACACTACACTATACACTACACTATACACTACACTATACACTACACTATACACTACACTATACACTACACTATACACTACACTACTATACACTACACTACTATACACTACACTATACACTACACTATACACTACACTACTATACACTACACTATACACTACACTATACACTACACTACACACTACACTACACACTACACTACACACTACACTATACACTACACTATACACTACACTACTATACACTACACTATACACTACACTATACACTACACTATACACTACACTACACACTACACTATACACTACACTACACACTACACTACACACTACACTATACACTACACTACAAACTACACTATACACTACACACTACATTATACACTACACTATACACTACACTATACACTACACACTACACTATACACTACACTATACACTACACTACTATACACTACACTATACACTACACTATACACTACACTACACACTACACTATACACTACACACTACATTACACACTACACTATACACTACACTACACACTACACTATACACTACACAATACTCTACACTACACACTACACTATACACTACACTATACACTACACTATATACTACACACTACACTATACACTACACTATACACTACACTACACACTACACTATACACTACACTATACACTACACTACACTATACACGACACTATACACTACACTACACTATACACTACACTATACACTACACTATACACTACACTATACACTACACTACACCATACACTACACTATACACTACACTACTATACACTACACTACTATACACTACACTATACACTACACTATACACTACACTACTATACACTACACTATACACTACACTATACACTACACTATACACTACACTACACACTACACTACACACTACACTACACACTACACTATACACTACACTATACACTACACTACTATACACTACACTATACACTACACTATACACTACACTATACACTACACTACACACTACACTATACACTACACTATACACTATACACTACACACTACATTATACACTACACTATACACTACACTATACACTACACTACACACTACACTATACACTACACTATACACTACACTACTATACACTACACTATACACTACACTATACACTACACTACTATACACTACACTATACACTACACTATACACTACACTACACACTACACTACACACTACACTACACACTACACTATACACTACACTATACACTACACTACTATACACTACACTATACACTACACTATACACTACACTACACACTACACTATACACTACACTACAAACTACACTATACACTACACACTACATTATACACTACACTATACACTACACTATACACTACACTACACACTACACTATACACTACACTATACACTACACTACTATACACTACACTATACACTACACTATACACTACACTACACACTACACTATACACTACACACTACATTACACACTACACTATACACTACACTACACACTACACTATACACTACACAATACTCTACACTACACACTACACTATACACTACACTATACACTACACTATATACTACACACTACACTATACACTACACTATACACTACACTACACACTACACTATACACTACACTATACACTACACTACACTATACACGACACTATACACTACACTACACTATACACTACACTATACACTACACTATACACTACACTATACACTACACTACACTATACACTACACTAGACACTACACTATACACTACACTATACACTACACTATACACTACACTACACTATACACTACACTATACACTACACTATACACTACACTACACACAACACTATACACTACACTACACTATACACTACACTACACACTACACTACACACTACACTATACACTACACTACACACTATACACTACACACTATACACTACACTATACACTACACTACACACTACACTATACACTACACTATACACTACACTATACACTACACTACACACTACACTACACTATACACTACACTATACACTACACTATACACTACACACTACACTATACACTACACTACACACTACACTATACACTACACTATACACTACACTACACACTATACACTACACTACACACTATACACTACACTATACACTACACTACACACTACACTATACACTACACTATACACTACACTATACACTACACTACACACTACACTATACACTACACTACACACTACACTACACACTACACTATACACTACACTACACACTACACTACACACTATACACTACACTATACACTACACTACACACTACACACTACACTATACACTACACTACACACTACACTACACACTATACACTACACTATACACTACACTACACACTACACTACACACTACACTACACACTACACTATACACTACACTACACACTACACTACACACTACACTATACACTACACTATACACTACACTACACTATACACTACACTATACACTACACTATACACTATACACTACACTATACACTACACTATACACGACACTATACACTACACTACACACTATACACTACACTACACACTACACTACACACTACACTACACACTACACTACACACTACACTACACACTACACTATACACTACACTATACACTACACTATACACTACACTACACACTACACTATACACTACACTATACACTACACTACACACTACACTACACACTACACTATACACGACACTATACACTACACTATACACTACACTACACACTACACTATACACTACACTATACACTACACTATACACTACACTATACACTACACTACACACTACACTATACTCTACACTATACACGACACTACACACTACACTATACACTACACTACACACTACACTACACACTACACTATACACTACACAATACACTACACTACACACTACACTATACACTACACTATACTCTACAATGGACTGATTTTTTCCTCTCAGGTTCAGAAGATGCTGAAGAAGGCAATTCACATCCCTACGACTCGCTCGGTGAGTCACACAGACTCACACAGACTCACACAGAGACCCACAGACTCACACAGAGACCCACAGACTCACACAGACTCACACAGAGACCCACAGACTCACACAGAGACCCACAGACTCACATAGAGACCCACAGACTCACACAGAGACCCACAGACTCACACAGACTAACACAGAGACCCACAGACTCACACAGACTCACACAGAGACCCACAGACTCACACAGACTCACACAGAGACCCACAGACTCACACAGACTCACACAGAGACCCACAGACTCACACAGAGACCCACAGACTCACCACACAGAGACCCACAGACTCACCACACAGAGACCCACACAGACTCACCACACAGACTCACACAGACTCACACAGAGACCCACAGACTCACACAGAGACCCACAGACTCACACAGACTCACACAGAGACCCACAGACTCACATAGAGACCCACAGACTCACACAGAGACCCACAGACTCACACAGAGACCCACAGACTCACATAGAGACCCACAGACTCACCACACAGAGACCCACAGACTCACATAGAGACCCACAGACTCACGTAGAGACCCACAGACTCACACAGAGACCCACAGACTCACACAGAGACCCATAGACTCACCACACAGAGATCCATAGACTCAAATAGAGATCCACAGACTCACATAGAGACCCACAGACTCACATAGAGACCCATAGACTCACATAGAGACCCATAGACTCACCACACAGAGATCCATAGACTCACATAGAGACCCACAGACTCACCACATAGAGACCCACAGACTCACCACACAGAGACCCACAGACTCACCACACAGAGACCCACAGACTCACCACACAGAGACCCACAGACTCACCACACAGAGACCCACAGACTCACCACACAGAGACCCACAGACTCACCACACAGAGACCCACAGACTCACCACACAGAGACCCACAGACTCACCACACAGAGACCCACAGACTCACCACACAGAGACCCACAGACTCACCACACAGAGACCCACAGACTCACCACACAGAGACCCACAGACTCACCACATAGAGACCCACAGACTCACCACACAGAGACCCACAGACTCACCACACAGAGACCCACAGACTCACCACACAGAGACCCACAGACTCATCACACAGAGACCCACAGACTCACCACACAGAGACCCACAGACTCACCACACAGAGACCCACAGACTCACCACACAGAGACCCACAGACTCATCACACAGAGACCCACAGACTCACCACACAGAGACCCACAGACTCACCACACAGAGACCCACAGACTCACCACACAGAGACCCACAGACTCACCACACAGAGACCCACAGACTCACCACACAGAGACCCACCACACAGAGACCCACAGACTCACCACACAGAGACCCACAGACTCACCACACAGAGACCCACAGACTCACCACACAGAGACCCACAGACTCACCACACAAAGACCCACAGACTCACCACACAGAGACCCACAGACTCACCACACAGAGACCTACAGACTCACCACACAGAGACCCACAGACTCACCACACAGAGACCCACCACACAGAGACCCACAGACTCACCACACAGAGACCCACAGACTCACCACAGAGACCCACCAATTGGTAATGCACCTGCCTGGGTATTTTGTACCATCGGGCACTCCATCCCCACAACTCCCAATTGGTGTGATGGGGCAGTTGTGGAGAGAGTGGAGAGTTGCCCATACAGCAGAGGCCTCACTCCGAATCAGCCGAGCGGCATTATCTTTTCATCGGTTGTGTAACGCGTCTCTGTGTCTCTGTGTCTGTGTGTGTGTCTGTGTGTCTCTGTGTGTCTGTGTCTCTGTGTCTGTGTCTCTGTGTCTCTGTGTGTCTGTGTGTCTCTGTGTGTCTCTGTGTGTCTGTGTCTCTGTGTCTCTGTGTCTCTGTGTCTCTGTGTGTCTGTGTCTCTGTGTCTGTGTCTCTGTGTCTGTGTCTCTGTGTCTGTGTGTCTGTGTGTGTGTGTCTGTGTGTCTCTGTGTCTCTGTGTGTCTGTGTGTCTCTGTGTGTCTCTGTGTGTCTCTGTGTCTCTGTGTCTGTGTCTGTGTGTCTGTGTGTCTGTGTCTCTGTGTCTCTGTATGTCTGTGTCTCTGTGTCTCTGTTTGTCTCTGTGTTTCTGTGTCTTTGTGTCTCTGTGTCTCTGTGTCTGTGTGTGTGTCTGTGTCTCTGTGTGTCTGTGTCTCTGTGTGTCTGTGTGTCTGTGTGTGTGTCTGTGTCTCTGTGTCTCTGTGTGTCTGTGTCTCTGTGTGTCTGTGTCTCTGTGTCTCTGTGTGTCTCTGTGTGTGTCTCTGTGTGTCTGTGTCTCTGTGTCTCTGTGTGTCTCTGTGTGTCTGTGTGTGTGTGTGTCTGTGTGTGTGTGTGTGTGTCTGTGTGTCTGTGTGTGTCTCTGTGTGTCTCTGTGTGTCTGTGTCTCTGCGTCTCTGTGTCTCTGTGTGTCTCTGTGTGTGTCTCTGTGTGTGTCTCTGTGTGTCTGTGTGTCTCTGTGTCTCTGTGTGTCTCTGTGTGTCTGTGTGTCTGTGTCTCTGCGTCTCTGTGTCTCTGTGTGTCTGTGTCTCTGTGTGTCTCTGTGTGTCTGTGTCTCTGTGTCTCTGTGTCTCTGTGTGTGTCTCTGTGTGTGTCTCTGTGTGTCTGTGTCTCTGTGTGTCTGTGTCTCTGTGTGTCTCTGTGTGTCTCTGTGTGTCTGTGTCTCTGTGTCTCTGTGCCTCTGTGTCTCTGTGTGTGTCTCTGTGTGTCTGTGTGTCTCTGTGTGTCTGTGTGTCTGTGTCTCTGTGACTCTGTGTCTCTGTGACTCTGTGTCTCTGTGTCTCTGTGTCTGTGTCTCTGTGTCTGTGTCTCTGTGTGTCTCTGTGTGTCTCTGTGTCTGTGTGTCTGTGTGTCTGTGTGTCTGTGTCTCTGTGTCTCTGTGTCTCTGTAGCAGAGCAGTGGACAGCTAAACCAAGACTCTGGGAAGAAATCTATCAGTGAGTCCATCACCAACATCACCACCATCACCACCAACTTCACCAACATCACCATCAACAAACATCATCACCATCATCACCAACATCAACACCACCACCACCATCACCACCACCATCACCACCACCATCACCACCACCACCACCACCACTACCATCACCACCACCACCATCACCACCATCACCACCACCATCACCACCACCACCATCACCACCATCACCACCACTATCACCACCATCACCACCATCACCACCACCACCATCACCACCACCACAATCACCATCATCACCACCATCACCACCACCACTACCACCATCACCACCACCATCACCACCATCACCACCATCACCACCACGATCACCACCAACACCACCATCACCACCACCACCACCATCACCACCATCACCATCATCACCACCATCATCACCAT
>NW_027615328.1:0-48806 GCF_965212315.1 Lampetra planeri | reverse complement strand
ATAGGGTGGATGGGAAGAGAGAGAGATAGGGGAGTGATAGGGTGGATGGGAAGAGAGATGGGGGAGTGATAGGGTGGATGGGAAGAGAGAGAGATAGGGGAGTGATAGGGTGGATGGGAAGAGAGATGGGGGAGTGATAGGGTGGATGGGAAGAGAGAGAGATAGGGGAGTGATAGGGTGGATGGGGAGAGAGATGGGGGAGGGATAGGGTGGATGGGGAGAGAGATGGGGGAGTGATAGGGTGTATAGGGAGAAGGAGAGATGGGGGAGGGATAGGGTGGATGGGGAGAGAGATAGGGGAGTGATAGGGTGGATGGGGAGAGAGAGAGATGGGGGAGTGATAGGGTGGATGGGAAGAGAGAGAGATGGGGGGAGTGATAGGGTGGATGGGAAGAGAGATGGGGGAGTGATAGGGTGGATGGGGAGAGAGATAGGGGAGTGATAGGGTGGATGGGAAGAGAGATGGGGGAGTGATAGGGTGGATGGGGAGAGAGATAGGGGAGTGATAGGGTGGATGGGAAGAGAGATGGGGGAGTGATAGGGTGGATAGGGAGAGGGAGAGATTGGGGAGTGATAGGGTGGATAGGGAGAGGGAGAGATGGGGGAGGGATAGGGTGGATGGGGAGAGAGAGAGAGATGGGGGAGTGATAGGGTGGATGGGAAGAGAGATGGGGGAGTGATAGGGTGGATGGGAAGAGAGATGGGGGAGTGATAGGGTGGATGGGAAGAGAGAGAGATGGGGGAGTGATAGGGTGGATGGGAAAAGAGAGAGATGGGGGAGTGATAGGGTGGATGGGAAAAGAGAGAGATGGGGGAGTGATAGGGTGGATGGGAAGAGAGAGAGAATTCCGTTCTTCAAGGAGCAGTGGGCGATGGAGGAGGCCGTGTGCTCGGTGGCAGATGACGGGGAGCTCTGCATGCTGATGTGAGCTACCCGTCGGAGGCTCTAGGACTGCGAGAGGGGCTGGGCGCAGATGCAGCACTTGTCGTAGTTTGAAAAAAAAGTTGCATAGAAAACAGTGTTGAGTCTATGGTGTGCAGTGTTGAGTCTATGGTGCAGTGCTGAGTCTATGGACAGTGTTGAGTCTATGGGCAGTGATGAGTCTATGGTGCAGTGTTGAGTCTATGGTGCAGTGTTGAGTCGATGGGCAGTGTTGAGTCTATGGGCAGTGTTGAGTCTATGGTGCAGTGTTGAGTCTATGGGTAGTGTTGAGTCTATGGGGCAGTGTTGAGTCTATGGGTAGTGTTGAGTCTATGGACAGTGTTGAGTCGATGGTGCAGTGTTGAGTCTATGGGCAGTGTTGAGTCTATGGGGCAGTGTTGAGTCTATGGGTAGTGTTGAGTCTATGGGGCAGTGTTGAGTCTATGGGTAGTGTTGAGTCTATGGGCAGTGTTGAGTCTATGGGCAGTGTTGAGTCTATGGTGCAGTGTTGAGTCTATGGGCAGTGTTGAGTCTATGGGTAGTGTTGAGTCTATGGGCAGTGTTGAGTCTATGGGCAGTGTTGAGTCTATGGGGCAGTGTTGAGTCTATGGTGCAGTGTTGAGTCTATGCCGCAGTGTTGAGTTTATGGTGCAGTGTTGAGTCTATGGTGCAGTGTTGAGTCTATGGGTAGTGTTGAGTCTATGGGCAGTGTTGAGTCTATGGTGCAGTGTTGAGTCTATGGGCAGTGTTGAGTCTATGGTGCAGTGTTGAGTATATGGGCAGTGTTGAGTCTATGGGTAGTGTTGAGTCTATGGACAGTGTTGAGTCGATGGTGCAGTGTTGAGTCTATGGTGCAGTGTTGAGTCGATGGTGCAGTGTTGAGTCTATGGTGCAGTGTTGAGTCTATGGTGCAGTGTTGAGTCTATGGTGCAGTGTTGAGTCTATGGTGCAGTGTTGAGTCTATGGTGCAGTGGTGAGTGTCTGTGGGCAGTGCTGAGTCTATGGTGCAGTGTTGAGTCTATGGTGCAGTGTTGAGTCTATGGTGCAGTGGTGAGTGTCTGTGGGCATTGCTGAGTCTATGGTGCAGTGTTGAGTCTATGGTGCAGTGTTGAGTCTATGGTGCAGTGTTGAGTCTATGGTGCAGTGTTGAGTCTATGGTGCAGTGGTGAGTGTCTGTGGGCAGTGCTGAGTCTATGGTGCAGTGCTGAGTCTATGGTGCAGTGTTGAGTCTATGGTGCAGTGGTGAGTGTCTGTGGGCAGTGCTGAGTCTATGGTGCAGTGTTGAGTCTATGGTGCAGTGGTGAGTGTCTGTGGGCAGTGCTGAGTCTATGGTGCAGTGTTGAGTCTATGGTGCAATGTTGAGTCTATGGTGCAGTGTTGAGTCTATGGGCAGTGCTGAGTCTATGGTGCAGTGCTGAGTCTATGGTGCAGTGTCTGGCTCTATGCGTGTATGCACATCGAACTTCTTTCACACCGTACGTAGCCAACCGTGCCACTCGGAGCTCGATGGCGCTGAGCGTCACGCGTGGCCATCTCGACTCCCTGCGTTCGAGAGCTCACAAGCTCAGCAGGAGGGGAGGTCGTGACGTGCCTGGTCAACGCGCACGCGAGTTCACGGGGTTTCGCTAACTCGTACAATCGCACGCGATAAGTGGAGTAGCGAACGCAGAGGGGGAGGGGGGGGGGCAAGGCAGGCGGCAAGGAGCAAGGCAGGGAGCAGGGCAGGTCAGGGGGAAGGGCAGGGCAGGAGGCAGGGGGCAGGAGGCAGGGGGCAGGGGGCAGGAGGCAGGGGGCAGGGGTGCACGTGCGTGCTTTCTCTTGCGAAAGGAGCGAGCGAGCACGTGGCCTTGAACAGACGAACTCCGTGACCGCAAATTTTCTGTTCGGGGCGACAGGTAGACTCACGCACTCTCCCCATGTCTCTCTCTCTCCCCATCTCTCTCCCTCTCTCTCCCCATATCTCCCCATCTCTCCCCATCTATCTCTCTCCCATCTCTCCCCATCTCTCCCCATCTCTCTCCCCATCTCTCCCCATCTCTCTCCCCATCTCTCCCCATCTCTCCCCATCTCTCCCCATCTCTCTCCCATCTCTCTCCCCATCTCTCTCCCCATCTCTCTCCCATCTCTCTCCCCATCTCTCCCCATCTCTCTCCCCATCTCTCCCTCTCCCCATCTCTCCCCATGTCTCTCTCTCCCCATCTCTCTCCCCATGTTTTTCTTTTTTTTCTCTCCCCATCTCTCTCTCTCCCCATCTCTCCCCATCTCTCTCCCCATCTCTCCCTCTCCCCATCTCTCCCCATATCTCTCTCTCCCATCTCTTCCCATCTCTCCCCATCTCTCTCCCCATCTCTCCCCATCTCTCCCCATCTCTCTCCCTCTCTCCCTGCCTCGCTCTCTCTCCCCCCGCTCTCTCTCCGGTGCTGTTGCTGCTGGCGGCAATAAAAGTTGAATAGAAGTCAAAAGTCTCTCCCCCTCTCGCGCCGGTCGAGCGCTGGCCACGCGTTGTTGTCGTTCGCTTCGTCAGCGCTGTCCGAACATGGGTCGCGTCACGTGCAGGCGATACGAACAGCGGCAGCAGCGAGGGTGGAACTCGCTCGCGACTCACCCACTCGCTCACCCACCCGCTCGCCCACCCACTCGCTCACTCATCCACCCACTCACATACCCATTCACTCACCCACCCACGGACTCACCCACCCACTTGCTCATCCACACGCTCACTCACTCACTCATCCACGTGCTCACTCACTCATCCACTCGCCCACCCACCCGCTCGCTCGCCCGCCCACTCGCTCACCCACCCGCTCACCCACTCACATGCCCACCCACTCGCTCACTCATCCACCCACTCACATACCCATTCACTCACCCACCCACGGACTCACCCACCCACTTGCTCATCCACACGCTCGCTCACACACCCACTCACTCACCCACCCACTCGCTCACCCACCCACTCGCTCATTCACTCACTCACTCACTCACCCACTCTCTCGCGCTCACCCACCCACTCGCTCACCCACACGCTCACTCACTCATCCACGCGCTCACTCACTCATTCACTCACCCACCCACTCGCGCTCACCCACCCACTCGCTCACCCACCCGCCCACCCACTCACATGCCCACCCACTCACATACCCATTCACTCACCCACCCACGGACTCACCCACCCACTTGCCCATCCACACGCTCACTCACTCATCCACGCGCTCACTCACTCATTCACTCACCCACCTAATCACCCACTTCCATACCTACCCACTCACTTACTCAGTCATTCACTCACTCACCCACCTACCCACCGACCCAATCACATACCTACCCACTCACTCACCCACTCACTCATCCACGCGCTCACTCACTCACTCACCCACCCACTCACTCATTCATGCAGTCATTCACTCACCCACCTACCCATCCACTCACATACCCACCCACTCACTCATTCACTCATCCATTCACCCACTCACGTATCCACCCACCTACTCACTCACTCACCCACTAACTCACTCACCCACTCACATACCCACCCCAATAGTCTGCTACAGGCTACACGAGGGATCTTTGTCTTTTACACACACGGCTGTGACAGGCACCCAGGTGACCTGCGCGCGTGCGTGTGTGTGTTGGCGGTGTGTGTGTATATGTTGGTGGTGTGTGTATGTGTTGGTGGTGTGTGTGTGTGTGTTGGTGGCGTGTGTGTGTTGGTGGTGTGTGTGTGTTAGTGGTGTGTGTGTTGGTGGTGTGTTTGTGTGTGTTGTGTGTGTGTTGGTGGTGTGTGTGTGTTAGTGGTGTGTGTGTTGGTGGTGTGTGTGTTGGTGTTGTGTGTGTGTTGGTGGTGTGTGTGTTGGTGGTGTGTGTGTTGGTGTTGTGTGTGTGTTGGTGGTGTGTGTGTGTTAGTGGTGTGTGTGTTGGTGGTGTGTGTGTTGGTGGATTGTGTGTGTGTTGGTGTTGTGTGTGTGTTGGTGTTGTGTGTGTGTTGGTGGTGTGTGTGTTGGTGGATTGTGTGTGTGTTGGTGTGTGTGTGTTGGTGGTGTGTGTGTGTGTGTTGTGTGTGTTAGTGGTGTGTGTGTTGGTGGTGTGTGTGTTGGTGGTGTGTGTGTGTTGGTGGTGTGTGTGTTGGTGGTGTGTGTGTGTTGGTGGTGTGTGTGTGTGTTGGTGTGTGTGTGTTGGTGGTGTGTGTGTTGGTGTTGTGTGTGTGTTGGTGGTGTGTGTGTGTTGGTGGTGTGTGTGTTGGTGGTGTGTGTGTTGGTGGTGTGTGTGTGTGTTGGTGGAGTGTGTGTGTGTGTTGGTGTGTGTGTGTTGGTGGTGTGTGTGTGTGTTGTGTGTGTTAGTGGTGTGTGTGTTGGTGGTGTGTGTGTTAGTGGTGTGTGTGTTGGTGTAGGTGTGTGTGTTGGTGGTGTGTGTGTTGGTGGTGTGTGTGTGTTCGTGGTGTGTGTGTGTGTGTACCTTTGTACCTGTGCACACAACACACACGCACACAAAAGCGTGACACATACCTACCGTGTGTGCGCGTGTGTGTGTGTACACATGCTTAGATAACCCCTTGAACCAGCCTCAGGGGACAAATGTTTGCTTTATAATTCTGTATCGGGATGGGGGGGGAGTGGATATTTCTTCTCTTTCAATATTTGATGTTGCGCCTATAGGTGGGGCTCAGAGGTGTCGCGACTGTTAACATTATGCTGATTGATGCCCGCACAGCCTTTTTGGCGATGTTAACACGAACAATTATTGATCCATTTCAGGGCGCCAGCGACGAGATTGATTGATCCCCACGTGGTGATTGACGTCACGTGACGCGCTGCGTCTGTTGTGACGATTGCGGTTTTGTACCTTACCCGTACCCGTACCCGGCCGCACCAGGGTCGCAAACGGGTACCCGTACCCGGCCGTACCCGTACGGGTATCGGGTACCTGATTGCGACCTCTGGGATGAAGACACGTTGCAGGCGCGGGTGGGTTGATTCTAGGAACTTGAATTGTGAGAAGAGACAAGACGTTGGGAAATGAGTGACAATCACGGTGACTCACCAGTGACTCACGGCCTACCCGTACCCGTACACGGCCGCACCAGGGTCACAAGCGGGTACCCGTACCCGGCCGGGTACGGGTAGCCGGGTATCGGGTAGGGTACGGGTATCGGGTACCCGGTTGCGACCTCTGGTTAGCGCGCTACGCTGCGCTACAAACCCGGCGACCCGAGTTCGATTCCCACTCACGGGCCACCAACACCGATGTGACGATTATCTTAACCGGTCCTGGGCCTCTCCTAGGTCGACTCAGCCTCAAATGAGTACCAGGTGCGGTGGTGTAGTAATCGTCGCCACTTGGGGAGACAAAGGCGGCCGGGCGTGGTTGCTGGCCCACCCACCCCCTCGTGTGCCACAGTGCCGGTAGCATTCATAGGTGCTGCTCCACTAACAGCACTTGCCCCTGCAGTCTGTTGAGGCTACACGGGGGAGCTTTGTCTGTGTCTACCTTCATAGGTGCTACTCGCTACTAACAGCACTTGTCCCAGCAGTCTGTTGGAGGCTACACGGGGGACCTTTGTCTTTGTGTCTACCTTCATCGGTGCTGCTGCTACTCGCTACTAACAGCACTTGCCCCAGCAGTCTGTTGGAGGCTACACACGAGGGGGGTGCTGGGATTGGGGGGCAGGGGGGGGGCTAAATCTTCGTCTCTGTTGATTGACCAAGACAACCGGCAATGACGTCACCGAGGATCATCTAACAAACCACAAAATCTGTCGCCCCTCCTTTAAGCAAACGCCTCCACGCTCTCTGCCGACGCACCCGCGGAGAGGTTCCGTTGAAGTTCTTCCATCGCTGTGTGTAGCCGACCGCGCTGTGTTCGGGAGCAAACTTAAAGCGGCTTCATCTTCTTGGTTCTTTCGGTAAAGTCATCATGTAGAAGGGAAATAATAAAATAATAAAAATCAAACGTAATAAAATACAATTCTCACGACGTTTCGGCTACAACGCAAGCAGCCGTTGGTGGCCGAAACGTCGTGATTTATTATTTTTTATTATTTTATTTCTACTATTAGTTTTATTAATTTTAATTTCATTTTTTTACCTACGTGACTTTACCGGATAAAAACTAAGAATATAAATCACGACGTTTCGATTGCAACACAAGCGATCGTCATGAGGTGGGAAAACCACCTGATGACGATTGCTTGTGTTGCAATCGAAACTTCGCGATTCATTTGATACCTACGTGGACTTTACCGAAAGAACCAAGGCGTATGAACACAATCTTCTTGGTTCTTTTGGTAAAGTCATCACGTAGAAGGAAAATAATAAATAATAAAAATTAAACATTATAAAATACATTTCTATTTAAAGCTTTCGTGACTGCAGGGATTCATCTTCTTGGTTCTTTCAGTAAAGTCATCACGTAGAAGGGAAATAATATGACTTTGAAACCCCCCGCCCACCTCCTACGCATTTCACAAGTAGTGACTAATCCCATATCTGCATTTCCCATAAATATGCTAAATTCCTCTTGATATGCAAATTCCTTTGTCAAGGCGCTCTTCCCCCTCCCACCAGCTTAAATATACGCTTCCAAGCCTGGTGGTGTTCATTCAGACGCTGTCTTTCCGACAGACCTGTTCTTCACCTGAGGACGGCTGCTTGCGTTGTGGCCGAAACGTCGTGAGAATTATTTTATTATGTTTTATTATTTTTTATTTCCCTTCTACGTGACTTTACCGAAAGAACCAAGAAGATGCGTTCACTTATCGATCACATCCTGCCAGCGGTCTGTAAATCCATCCGTCCGTTGTTCCATAGGTAGTCTTTCCATCCGTCCACCTGGCCGGACAAACGTTCCAACGTTGGGCCTAACGTTGGCACAATTATTTGGTGCCGATGTCGCCGCATCCGCGTTGCCACTGGTGCACAAGCACAGCCAACAAAAACGCGGAAACCCAGCACGTTCCATGTCAACAAAAACGACACCGTGTGGTGACTAGGAGACGTTGACTAGTATGCAGGAGGTCGTGGGTTGGATCCTGACCTTGACAATGCCTGCTGCTGCTGTACATTCGGAGTTTGCGTGTCTCTCTCTCATCATCATCACGGTGGCTAGGAGATGTTGACTACCTCGCCTGGTACGCAGGAGGTTTTGGTTTGGATCCTGACCCTGACAATGCCTGCTGCTGCTGTACATTCGGAGTCTGCGTGTCTCTCTCTCATCATTATCACGGTGGCTAGGAGATGTTGACTACCTCGCCCGGTACGCAGGAGGTCGTGGGTTGGATCCTGACCCTGACAATGCCTGCTGCTGCTGTACATTCGGAGTCTGCGTGTCTCTCTCTCATCATCATCACGGTGGCTAGGAGATGTTGACTACCTCGCCTGGTATGCAGGAGGTCGTGGGTTGGATCCTGACCCTGACAATGCCTGCTGCTGCTGTACATTCGGAGTCTGTGTGTCTCTCTCTCATCATCATCACGGTGGCTAGGAGATGTTGACTACCTCGCCTGGTACGCAGGAGGTCGTGGGTTGGATCCTGACCTTGACAATGCCTGCTGCTGCTGTACATTCGGTGTCTGCGTGTCTCTCTCTCATCATCATCACGGTGGCTAGGAGATGTTGACTACCTCGCCTGATACGCAGGAGGTTGTGGGTTGGATCCTGACCCTGACAATGCCTGCTGCTGCTGTACATTCGGAGTCTGTGTGTCTCTCTCTCATCATCATCACGGTGGCTAGGAGATGTTGACTACCTCGCCTGGTACGCAGGAGGTCGTGGGTTGGATCCTGACCCTGACAATGCCTGCTGCTGCTGTACATTCGGAGTTTGCACTCTCCCTGTGGTCGCGTGGATTTTTCTACGGGTCCGCCAGTTTGTTTCCCTTCCACAATCGACGTCGCGGCGTTTCGAACATTTGGCAACTGCTATAAATGTGCACGTGATGATGATGATGCCGATAAGCCACCTCTGCGTGTGAGCTATTATTTCTGATAGCCAGGCAGCTTCTGAAAAAGAGCTACGCGCAGCAGCTTAGAGTGTGCCTCACCTTTCGTCAACCCCCCACGAGCCCTCCCTTACGGTCAATCATTCCTCGACCCTTGCACGCCTTTTTCATCTGAATCGCTCTGTTTTTCTTGCCGCTAGTTTTTACTTTCTGATAGAGCGTGCTCTGTGCCGAGGTGCTCAATAAATATAAAATAGGATAAGATAAGGCGATAAACCGACGGTCATGGGGTTGACTCACCTCCACGGTAGGTGCTGGTGTCAAGGACGTGGGCCCGCATTTGCTGTTCCATGGCGATATATAGTCCAGCGGATGACCTTTCTTGCACCCGGAGAGCAACCGTGATATTGTATGGGATACGCCGATGCCTGAACAGCGTAGGTGATTACAAACCCATGTGGGCTGTACAGAAAGCCTATCAGCCTCTTCAACATAACCACCTCTGCGCCAGAGGTCGCAAACGGGGTTTGATTCCTTACTCGTACCCGTACCCGGCCGCACCAGGGTCGCAATCGGGTACCCGATACCCTACCCGATACCCGGCTACCCGTACCCGGCCGGGTATCGGGTAGGGTACGAGTATCGGGTACCCGATTGCGACCTCTGGGATGAAGCCATGTTGCAGGCGCGGGTGGGTTGATTCTAGGAACTTGAATTGTGAGAAGAGACAAGACGTTGGGAAATGAGTGACAATCACGGTGACTCACCAGTGACTCACGGCCTACCCGTACCCGTACCCGGCCGGGTATCGGGTAGGGTATGGGTAGGGTACAGGTATCGGGTACCCGATTGCGACCTCTGCGATGAAGCCACGTTGCAGGCGCGGGTGGGTTGATTCTAGGAACTTGAATTGTGAGAAGAGACGAGACGTTGGGAAATGAGTGACAAACGGTGACTCACCAGTGACTCACGGCCTACCCGTACCCGTACCCGGCTGCACCAGGGTCGCAAACGGCCGGGTACGGGTAGCCGAGTATCGGGTACCCGGTTGCGACCTCTGCTCCGCACCCTTGTCATGGTCGCCCTCCGATCTTACATTAACATGCTAATTTCTCACATTAACATCACTAGCCCCGCCCACTTCGTTCATGACCTTTGGGCTAGACACATTTTAAACCTTTTAAACAGCCTGCCTCAGCAGCTTCCCCCCTCTTTTTTCTTCCTGATCATGAACGCTTGTGTTGCGATCGAAATGTCGTAGTTTTTAAAAAATAATGTTTTGTTACTTTCTTTGAAGCTATCTATGTGACTTTACCAAAAGATCCAAAGAATATTAATCCCTACAATTGTTGGCATGCTCCATGCCTTCCAGTCACTTCTGCCCAAGTGCATGGGTCATGACCCACTCGGGCACCCACCAGAGCCGTGTTATCCAATAGGCCACAGTAGCCACCGTGTCTAGGGCCTACTCACTCACTCACCCACCCACCCACTCACTCACTCACTCACTCACCCACCCACTCACCCACCCACCCACCCACTCACCCACCCACCCAACCACTCACCCAACCACCCACTCACTCACTCACTCACCCACCCACTCACTCACCCACCCACCCACCCACCCACCCACCCACCCACTCACCCAACCACCCACCCACTCACCCACCCACTCACTCACCCACCCACCCACCCACTCACCCACCCACCCACCCACTCACCCACCCACCCACCCACTCACCCACCCATCCACCCACTCACCCACCCACTCACCCACCCACCCACCCACTCACCCACCCACCCACTCACCCACCCACCCACCCACCAGGGCCGTGTTGTCCAATAGGCCACAATAGGCACCGTGCCTAGGGCCTACGGAAACTTAAAGGGCCGCGGTGATTGTCAGCCGTTTCCCGAGGCTCAGTCCTTGGCGAGGAAAGGGGCGGCTGTCGAGAGACCGGAAGGAGTTCACGTGAGTTGGGCAGAGCGCTCAGGGCCGGTCCTCCGGCTTTATTTCTTTTAAACGCCGGATGTCTCGCTCGGAATCGGTCGTAGCGGCGGTGTTATCTTCTCACCGGCCGTGCAACGCCGCGTGGAAGCGCGTGGGATGCCCGGTTTCCAAGGGTCATTCTCAAAGGCCTCCGAGCGATGATGGAGACAACCAGGATCGTAACGCAACTCGAGTTTCAATTCTTATTCTTCTTCTTCCACTCTTCATGCTTTTTTCATTCGTATTTTTCGTCATTCATTCTTCTTTTTCTTCTCATTCTTCTCTTCATTTTAATTCTGCTTCTCCTCCTCTTCATCATTCTTCATTCTTTTCCTCTTCCTCCTCTTGCGCATGTCATTTGCGGGGACTCTGCCACCGATTGCAAACACGTGACTCCCGCGATCTGACGTCCCGTCCGATTGTTTCGCCATTTGGCCGCGTGGAATTTGTTTCCAGAGATCGCCCGTCGAACGATCCGATCGTTCGCGAGTTTCATCGGTGCCGGCAATCACCATCACGAGAGTCATCGTGACCTCCCCCCCCCCCGCCCCCCCCACGTGTGAGTGAGCGAGTGAGCCGTGGAGTGGAGTGCAGAGCGGGTGGATACCGATGTATTGCTCTCAATAGCAAAACAACAACAACAACAACTTCTCACTCGAGTTTCAATTGCCACTGGAAATCCCCGTGCCGAAAGCCGTGACCCACCCCACGTTACGCAGGTCAGACCTCATGGCATCATCGCAGTCAACCTTTGTTGCAAAGCGTTAGAGCAAAAGCACCTGCGTGTTAAGTCAGAGGGCTCGTGACCACTGCACGCCCAGTTAATGTGCCAACGTTGGCAACATCGGCGCCACGGTGGCTAGGAGATGTTGACTACCTCGCCTGATATGCAGGAGGTCGCGGGTTCAATTCTGACCCTGACGCCTGCTGTATATCTGGAGTTTGCATCTCTCTCTCATCATCATCATCACGGTGGCTAGGAGATGTTGACTACCTCGCCTGGTATGCAGGAGGTCGTGGGTGCAATCCCGACCCTGACGCCTGCTGCTGTATATTTGGAGTCTGCGTCTCTCTCTCATCATCATCATCACGGTGGCTAGGAGATGTTGACTACCTCGCCTGGTATGCAGGAGGTCGTGGGTTCGATCCCGACCCTGACAATGGCTGCTGCTGTATAGTCGGAGTTTGCGTGTCTCTCTCTTTCTCTCTCCGTGGCCGCGTGAATATTTTTTCTCCGGTTTCCTCCAGGTTTTCCCCCTCCACATTTGGTAAACACGCGTTTAGAGTATTTGGCTACTGCTTTAAACGACCACGTGATGATGATGATGATGGATAGGCCAACTTCGTCGAGCTATCGTTCGCGAGAAACGCCAGGGTCGCTTCTGTAAAAGGAAAAAAAGTAGCTACCCAGCTCAGTGTCTCATTATTACCTGCTAAAAATACAATCTATTTTTTTTAGTGTTTTATTAACGTAATAGTTAAACCGACGTTGGCTTGTGACTGGGAGCGAACATTCACCGTCCGCCGAGCCCCTTCCAACCTCGGGCACCAGTCTGACCTTTGACCCTGGGCCACCATGCTATGCCGCCCAACCCACAGCCCCCAATCACGGCCGCCATGACAACCCCCAACCCCGGCTGCCTTGGCCTCGTGGTACACCAATTAGCGCCGTCAGCTGGATGGCCTATCAGTCGGAGACGATGATGACAGCCGTAAAGCCGCCAAGATCACTCAGGCCACGTTGACGCACCATCTCTGTGGCAATCGTTACCCCCCCCACCCCCATGCCCGTGGTGTTTGCTCAGAGCTCTTGGCGTTATCTCGAGATTACTTCACCAAATCCAGAGTCCCCAGGGTTTTAGTCTGCCCTGACCAACTGCAGGTTGGAGGAGGGGGGGGAGGAATTGAGACGCTGTTTTAACATCACAGCCATGCGCAGACAACCACCCCTGTGAATGTTTATTGGGGCCGTAAAGTCAAGTTGAGTTATTTGCCCGTCTGTCTGACCTTCTACCCATCTCTCGGTCCATGCTGACTCTTGTTTATCCATCCGCGCGTTTGTCCGTCTCGCTGTCCGTGCACGAATTTGTCCGTTTGTCTTTCCATGCGTTCACTTACCCATCCATCCAGCAAGCCGTCTGTAAAACCATCCGTCCGTTGTTCTATAGATAGTGCTTCCAGCCGTCCGTCAATCTAGCCCTCCGTCCGCCCATCCATTTAACCCTTTGTCCGTCTGTCTAACCCTTTGTCTATCCATCTCACCCTCCATCCGTCCATATAACCCTCCGTCCGTCTAACCCTCCGTCCGACCATCCATCTAACCCTTTGTCCGTCTATCTGTCTAACCCTTTGTCTATCTATCTCACCCTACATCCGTCTTTCTAACCCTCCTTCCGTCTAACCCTCCGTCCGTCTGCTCTCCCGTCCGCCCCCACGTGCGCCAGGCCACGTGCAGGCGTGCCGGGCTCTGGTCATCACGGCGATCGTGCTCGGATTCTTCGGCACGCTGCTCGCCTTCCTGGGCATGCGCTGCACCAACATCGTGAGCAGCGACCCCGCGGTGAAGGGTCGCATCGTCTTCTCCGCGGGCATCATCTACATCCTGGAAGGTGAGAGAGCGCGCCCGTGGCCGCTGTCGCAGCACTTGGCCCCAAAACAGTCTGTCAAGGCTACATGGGAGAGCTTTACCTGTGCATTTGTGTGTCCGACTCAGCCTCAAATGAGTACCTGGAGCGGTGTGTAAACCGTCGCCACTGGGGAAACAAAGGCATGCCGGCCTTCATAGGTGCTCGCGAACAGCACTTGCCCCAACAGTCTCTTAAGGCTACACGGGGTACCTTTGTCTTTTGCGTGTCCGTCAGGGCTGAGCTCCATCATCGCGGTGTCGTGGTACGCGGCGCAGGTGGTTGCAGAATTCTTCGACCCCTTCTACGCCGGCACAAAGTGAGTGCTTGTGCTGACCTCGCAGGAGCCCCTGAACCTGACCCTGACACTACCAGTCCAGCACACACAGCCCCTGAACCTGACCCTGACACTATCAATCCAGCAAACACAGGTCCTGAACCTGACCCTGACACTATCAATCCAGCAAACAAAGGTCCTGAACCTGACCCTGACACTATCAATCTAGCAAACACAGGTCCTGAACCTGACCCTGACACTATCAATCCAGCAAACAAAGGTCCTGAACCTGACCCTGACACTATCAATCCAGCAAACACAGGTCCTGACCTTGACCCTGACACTATCAATCCAGCAAACACAGGTCCTGAACCTGACCCTGACACTATCAATCCAGCAAACACAGGTCCTGAACCTGACCCTGACACTATCAATCCAGCAAACACAGGTCCTGAACCTGACCCTGACACTATCAATCCAGCAAACACAGGTCCTGACCTTGACCCTGACACTATCAATCCAGCAAACACAGGTCCTGAACCTGACCCTGACACTACCAATCCAGCAAACACAGGTCCTGAACCTGACCCTGACACTATCAGTCCAGCACACACAGGTCCTGAACCTGACCCTGACACTATCAATCTAGCACACACAGGTCCTGAACCTGACCCTGACACTACCAATCCAGCAAACACAGGTCCTGAGCCTGACCCTGACACTATCAATCCAGCAAACACAGGTCCTGAACCTGACCCTGACACTACCAATCCAGCAAACACAGGTCCTAACCCTGACCCTGACACTATCAATCCAGCACACACAGGTCCTAACCCTGACCCTGACACTACCAATCCAGCAAACACAGGTCCTGAGCCTGACCCTGACACTACCAATCCAGCAAACACAGGTCCTGAGCCTGACCCTGACACTACCAATCCAGCAAACACAGGTCCTGAGCCTGACCCTGACACTATCAATCCAGCAAACACAGGTCCTGACCTTGACCCTGACACTATCAATCCAGCAAACACAGGTCCTGAACCTGACCCTGACACTACCAATCCAGCAAACACAGGTCCTGAACCTGACCCTGACACTATCAATCCAGCAAACACAGGTCCTGAACCTGACCCTGACACTATCAATCCAGTAATAGGTGTTTACCCTTTCAACTGGTACAAAAACTGACACCTTTATACAAGGCATCATGTTTGCAATAACCACAACACAAGCAGTCAAAATGCAAACAAAAAGAAACAACTCTGATGATGATAATGATATGCACTGTCCTTGAAGTTGATTAGTCCACACCCGAAACAGCTTTTCTTAGAGCCTAGTCTCCATTGGTGTTGGACCAGATGACGCCAAAAGGCGTATAACTCAAAAATCCAGTATGTGTGTCCTGAGCCTGACCTTAACTCGGATCCTGACACTATCAATCCAGCACACACAGGTCCTGAACCTGACCATAACCTCAACCCTGAGCCTGTGTACGTGTGTGTATGTACACAAGTACCTGTGTGTGTACACAAAGGCAGCAGGGTCGGTGGGTGGGCGTGGTGTTAGCCACCCACCCCCTCGTGTGCCACAGTGTCGGCTGGCCTGCATAGGCGCTACTAATCGCGAACAGCAACTTGCCCCAAAAGTCTGTTAAGGCTATACGGGGGGCAAACAAATCTTTGTCTTTTGCGTGCAGGTATGAGTTGGGGCCCGCTTTGTACATGGGCTGGGCCGGCTCGGGTCTGGCCATCTTAGGCGGCGGGTTGCTGTGCTGCGTCTGCTGTACTGGGGCCCGGTCGTCTACGCAGAGGTAACTGGGCTGAGCCTCGATTCCTTGCATCACACGAAAGGTCAGAGTTCGGAGTGGAGGTTTTCTTATCAAAACCTGGCCCTCAGAACGAGGTCACTCACGCGGAGAGTCAATGGTGGTCACCCTACCGGTGAACCATCACCGGGGCAGTGTGTGTGGCTGATGGGATGAGTCAAATAACAATGCTTGTGCATCTTCTTGTTCTTTCGGTAACGTCACGTAGAAGGGAAATAATAAAATAATGAAAATAAAACATAATAAAATAATTCTCACGACGTTTCGGTCACAACGCAAGCAGCCGTCCTCAGGTGAAGAACAGGTTTGTCGGAAAGACAGAAAGACATTCAGACGCTGTCTTTCCGACAGACCTGTTCTTCACCTGAGGACGGCTGCTTGCGTTGTGCCGAAACGTCGTGAGAATTATTTTATTATGTTTTATTTTTATTATTTTATTATTTCCCTTCTACGTGACTTTACCGAAAGAACCAAGAAGATGAATCCCTGCAGTCACAAAAGCTTTAAATCGATAAATGCTTGTGCATTTCACATGCACGGCCCGAGTGACGTGGGAAGGAGGCATGGTGTCCACGTGTTGGCTTTGCTGCTTAACCACGTGTCCATTGTGACGTCACAATGGTCCATTGTGAGGTCACGGCGGTCGCCATCCCATTAATCGATGTGGAAAACTTGCCGAGGCGTTCGCGCGGTGACTCAATGAGCATCGCTCCGACAGTGACGAGCAACTGCTGAGCGGGGACATCGGTAATCGTTTGGCCTGGAGTCGCAGGTCGCGTGCAGCGGTGTGCTAAAGTGTGGGTACCCCCCCTCTTCCCCGTCCACCCTCCCCTCCGCCCCATGCACTCCGCAGAGACCACACGTTCAAGTACGCGGCGGCGCGTGCGGCGACCCCGATCAGCACTGCCGCCCCACGGACGATCCTCGACATGGAGGGGCAGACGTATGCCCGGCAGGGCTACGTCTAGCAGCCTCCCCCAGATGGGGGGGGGGCCGACATGGTGGCCCCCCCAGAAGGCCGCCCTGCCCTGCCACCCACTACCAACCAACCCGTCGTCTGGGAGGCCCTGCACCGGCGACCGGGTCGTCGTGAACTTATTCCCCCCCCAGACTTCCATCGGTGACGCCCGCGCCCCCAACAGTGGCAGCTCCGCGCAAGGATTGTGGGAGGTTTAACGGTGACCCCGGCTGCCACTGCGTCTTACGAGCCCGGCCACCACCAGTTCACGAGCCCGGCCACCACTGAGTCAGGACGTTGGCCTCCACTGCGTCACGACCATGGCCGCCATTGCGTCACGACGTCAACCCGTGGCCAGGACTTTCACGAGGCCGCCCCTGGGCCCTGAAGGCAAAATCTTTGCACAAAGTTTGAAATCCCGCCGGTGATGAACAGAGAGTTGGCGGGGGGAGGGGAGGGGAGTGGCAGCAGCACGGGCCGGGTGCACGACGGAAGAGACTGTTTTGGATTTCGCATCGTTTGCTCGCGCCTCAACGAATCGGAGGCGGCGATCGTCGTCTGTCGCCACACATTTCCGATCGTGGGTGCTGATGTCCTCCGCCGTCGTCGTCATCGTCGTCGGCCTCGTCGCCGCCATCGTCGTTGTCTCGCAAGATGTTTAATCATTTCCACTTGCAACGTAATCAAGGGATGTTGCTGCTGCCGCTGCTGCTGTGGTGTCATGGTTAGCAGACAGGACTTGCGATCCACTCACGGGAGTTGGCTACTTCCTCCGTCGTATGAGGCCCCGTGATCAATCTCGCATGCTCACACACACCGATACACATGCAGGCATGCTTGCTGCTGCTACTGCTGCTGTGGTGGTGTGATGGTTAACAACGCTGGGAACTCCGGAGGTCACCCGGTTCGATTCTGTCTCCCAGCACGGCGGTCGAAACAATGGCGCAAGCCCCGCACACCATCACGGCCTCTGTTCCCACCGGATGATGTTAAGTGGGTTCACTACGATTAAGTTAACTCGCGGGTCGCACGCGATGGGGGGTTAAAATGTGGGCACTCCCATCCCTTCCAAGATGCCAAGCCGGCTTGGAAGAGGAGGCTAAAATGCTCTTAAAAAGGGGCTGCTTAGAGCAAGCAATAGCAGAGCTTCACCCGTATCTTTTTGTTCGCATTTGACTGCAAGTATTGTGGTTAATGTAAGCATGATTCCTTGCAAAAGGTGTCAGTTTTGTTGCCAGAATAAAGGGGAAAACCCCTATTAGTATATTTTGGTACTGGCAAAGGAGGTCCCATGATGCACCTTCTAACACTTAACGGGGGTTGCGGGGGGTGGTGGCGGGCGGGGGTGGGGGTGGGGGGTGAATTCTCGTCGGTATTTTTGTTGTATTTTATTAGGGCCTGGTGTTTACAGAATTTGCTGTTTTCGTTAATGGTTTCGCGGTTGCGACAGTTCATTTGTGAGACTAACGTGGACACTTTACGTTTGTATACCAGCGAGAAGACGCGCGTACAAACCTTCCCGCGCACTCACAACACACACACTCAGGCCCCTGGTTCACAGGCGTGTGGTTTGGCTCAGGTTTGGGTCTGGCTTAAAAGCCACGCCACTTAACTTGAGCCCGCTCGGAGCACGGCGGTTCTCCACGAGCTCGAGGCCAGGACCAGGCCTCGGCTGAGCGTCTTTGGAAGCAACTGAGCGACTCAAGCTTGAGCCGGCTGTGTTAGAGGCCAATTCTGAGCCGGATCGCGTTGGAGGTCAATTCTGAACTGGGCCATGATAGAGGCCAAACCTGAGCCGGATCACGTTGGAGGCCAATGCTGAGCTGGGCTGTGATAGAGGCCAAACTTGGGCTGGCCATGTTAGATGCAAAACCTGGGCCGGGAAATGTTAGAGGCCAAGTTTGAACTGGGCCATGATAGAGGCCAAGCTTGAGTCAGGCTGTGTTAGAGGCCAAGTCTGAACTGGGCTGTGTTAGAGGCCAAGCCTGAGCTAGGCCGTATCCATAGTCACGACCCCAAGTCCATCGACCCTCTCTCCCGTGTACAAAACTTCACGAACCTCTCACCGCAACAACAACAACCAACAACAAAAAACGCCACAGAGGCAATCTGGATTGTCGCCGTCAGACTTTGGACTCCCACGGGGCACGTGCCAACAAACCGCGCCGCCAATTCTCAAATTCCCCCCCCCTCCCGTCGGCTCCAAATTGTAGCTGGAAGCAGTGACAAAAAAAAACAAATACTCGACACATTCGTTAATTATGCCGCCATTTCAGACAAATGTTTTTTTTCACAGCACAAAAAAGGCAGGCCTGAAGGAGAGCGAGTGGACAATAAGGGTTGTGGACTGCACTCCGTGGGATAATGTGCAGTCTCCAACTCGTATTATCCACTGCATCCCTTCCGCTCGCTCAGAAATTGCCTCACGGGATCTTTAAATGCCCGTTGCTGCGAGTGAAGCGGACGGTGCATGGGTAGTTGCACTAATTGCTACGGTTAATTCCCGCGTCGCGGCATTAACCAGGGCAGCCTGTTGCATTCAATCCGGGCACATTATAATGTCCTGCTCCCTTACTTTGTTCCAACGCCATACGAACTGAAGAGACTCGCACATTCGCACGATTCAATCGAGCAACCCAGGGTCACATCCAGCGTGAACCTCCTCTCACCCATGGGGGAGGTTCTCCCAAACCCAATTAGCACCTCAGATTCCCGCCAGCACCTCCGGTTTAGCATGGTTGGCTACGTACGTTGGGAAAGAAGTTATCTCTCTACTGGAGGTCAGATGACTGAAGGTCCTACAGAAGGCCAAAGGGAGGCCCACGTGTGAGCCCACACTGACTGGGCTGGCCCTTTGGACACTTAAGCAGGTCCTGATGGCCATAATAGCATCCTTATGGCATGAAGTCACACACACGCACACAGGAGACAAAGATTTCCCATGCAGCCTACCAAAAGCTCTTGCTTGGAGCGAGCACCTATGGAGGCCAGCACTGCACACCTATAAGGGTGGTGTAGCCAGAAATAAAAGCTCGGCCGCCTTTGTCTCTACATACAAACCCAAGAGGTCGATCACTCGATCTCCTCTGCTGCCCCCCCATACCCATATCAACGACCCCGGTGTCTGGAATTCCCTCCCCGCGGTTGAACCCGTTTCCATCCCAAAATGTTTCGCGGCCACATCTCCACCTCTCCCGGCTCCATTCCGACCGCCAGCTCTCCGTCCCCCGCAAAAACACGGAAATATCCCGGCTGGCCGCTTCGAACCGTAGCACCGACCGATGGCCAGGAACTGGAAGGTTCCATCCATCCGAAGCCGGTGCAGTGTGGCGAGCACGGCGGGTACCTGATACCCGTACCCTACCCAATACCCGGCTACCCGTACCCGGCCGGGTACGGGTAGCCGTTTGCGACCCTGGTGCGGCCGGGTACGGGTAGACCGTGAGTCACTGGTGAGTCACCGTTTGTCACTCATTTCCCAACGTCTTGTCTCTTCTCACAATTCAAGTTCCTAGAATCACTCCACCCGCGCCTGCAACATGGCTTCATCCCAGAGGTCGCAATCAGGTATCCGATACCCGTACCCTACACGATACCCGGCCGGGTACGGGTAGGGTACGGGTACGGCCGGTACGGGTACGGGTACCCGTTTGTGACCCTGGTGCGGCCGGGTACGGGTACGGGTAAGGAATCAAAACCCGTTTGCGACCTCTGTCCGCCCGGTCTCTCCCACCCCCGTTGTCCGTCGTCGCGAGAAGTTTTTAACCGCTTTTGTCGTTGTCATCGTTAAATATTCGTTTTCCATTTGTTACTTTCGCGTTTTCGCTGTCGGTACGGGTCGTCTCGTATGACGTCTTGAGTAAAAGCACTTGTATTTTTCGGGGGAGGGTTTGGGGGGGGTGGTGGTTCTGTATATTCGGATCGTCGTTTTCCCGTCGTTATTTGTCGTCGTCGATTGGTTCTTAGGTGAATTCCGCTGGTGATAGGATGGGTGCGTGTGGTTTTTGTCGCAGTAACGAGGGGGGAAAGGCGGCGATCGCTTGCCCATGTGTATCACCCACAGTTGAGTAAAATAAAACAGAGAAAATAAGCTGCGGTGTAATCGTTTGAATGTGGACCGTGGCGCTGTAACAGGATGAAAGGAATCTGCGACAAGAATTAATGATGATATTGTTAGGTTCTTTCGGTAAAGTCACGTAGGTAACAAGTTAAAATTAAAATTAATAAAAGTAAAATACAAATAAAATAAAAATCACGACATTTCGGAGGCAACACAAGCTCTCGTCTTCAGGTGGAACCGTCACAGCACGATTGCTGCATCAAGTAAATGAGAAATTCCAAGAAAACAGTCCTTGTATATATACTGGTTGAGGGTGGGAGGAGCCAATATCCAGGGCCTACCTTGGCTCCTCCCACCCTCAACCAGTATATATACTGGTTGAGGGTGGGAGGAGCCAATATCCAGGTGCCTACCTTGGCTCCTCCCACCCTCAACCAGTATATATACTGGTTGAGGGTGGGAGGAGCCAATATCCAGGTGCCTACCTTGGCTCCTCCCACCCTCAACCAGTATATATACTGGTTGAGGGTGGGAGGAGCCAATATCCAGGTGCCTACCTTGGCTCCTGCCACCCTCAACCAGTATATATACTGGTTGAGGGTGGGAGGAGCCAATATCCAGGTGCCTACCTTGGCTCCTCCCACCCTCAACCAGTATATATACTGGTTGAGGGTGGGAGGAGCCAATATCCAGGTGCCTACCTTGGCTCCTCCCACCCTCAACCAGTATATTGTGGCAAGAAGTCTCAACAGCAATACGTGGCGTCACCACGGTGCCTTTGCCAGGCCAGGTGCACGAAGTCTCAACAAAGCTCCCCTGGATAGCCCAGTGCCGGATGAAACCAATGCGGGGACTGTAGCATAAAGTGGCTCTAAATTAACGAAAAAAAAAACCACGTAAATATTAAAAACACCAATTTTTTTACTTGCACAGTAAAGTAATTTTCTTTTTTTCATTTGCTATGCAGCCGGATAATACGACAAATCGCTAAACTTAAACACCCAGTCGTTCGTAAAAGTCGAAGGCAGTATAGACCTATAGTAATAGAGCAAGTGCAGAATCACTGAACCGGAATTGATAGCTTGAAAGCATTTAACACGTGGCCCTTGAAACTTCGGGGCCCGTAGCTACTACATGTGTTGCAGCTACTACATGTGTTGCAGCTACTACATGTGTTGCAGCTACTACATGTGTTGCAGCTACTACATGTGTTGTAGCTACTACATGTGTTGCAGCTACTACATGTGTTGTAGCTACTACATGTGTTGCAGCTACTACATGTGTTGCAGCTACTACACGTGTTGCAGCTACTACATGTGTTGTAGCTACTACATGTGTTGCAGCTACTACATGTGTTGCAGCTACTGCATGTGTTGCAGCTACTACATGTGTTGCAGCTACTACATGTGTTGCAGCTACTACACGTGTTGTAGCTACTACACGTGTTGCAGCTACTACATGTGTTGCAGCTACTACATGTGTTGCAGCTACTACATGTGTTGCAGCTACTACATGTGTTGCAGCTACTACATGTGTTGTAGCTACTACACGTGTTGCAGCTACTACATGTGTTGTAGCTACTACATGTGTTGCAGCTACTACACGTGTTGTAGCTACTACACGTGTTGTAGCTACTACATGTGTTGTAGCTACTACACGTGTTGCAGCTACTACATGTGTTGCAGCTACTACATGTGTTGCAGCTACTACATGTGTTGCAGCTACTACACGTGTTGCAGCTACTACATGTGTTGTAGCTACTACATGTGTTGTAGCTACTACACGTGTTGCAGCTACTACACGTGTTGCAGCTACTACATGTGTTGCAGCTACTACATGTGGTGTAGCTACTACACGTGTTGCAGCTACTACATGTGTTGCAGCTACTACACGTGTTGTAGCTACTACACGTGTTGTAGCTACTACACGTGTTGCAGCTACTACACGTGTTGTAGCTACTACATGTGTTGCAGCTACTACATGTGTTGTAGCTACTACATGTGTTGCAGCTACTACATGTGTTGTAGCTACTACACGTGTTGTAGCTACTACACGTGTTGCAGCTACTACACGTGTTGTAGCTACTACATGTGTTGCAGCTACTACATGTGTTGTAGCTACTACATGTGTTGTAGCTACTACACGTGTTGCAGCTACTACACGTGTTGTAGCTACTACACGTGTTGCAGCTACTACACGTGTTGCAGCTACTACATGTGTTGTAGCTACTACACGTGTTGTAGCTACTACACGTGTTGTAGCTACTACACGTGTTGTAGCTACTACACGTGTTGCAGCTACTACATGTGTTGCAGCTACTACATGTGTTGCAGCTACTACACGTGTTGTAGCTACTACATGTGTTGTAGCTACTACATGTGTTGCAGCTACTACACGTGTTGTAGCTACTACACGTGTTGCAGCTACTACATGTGTTGCAGCTACTACATGTGTTGCAGCTACTACATGTGTTGCAGCTACTACATGTGTTGTAGCTACTACACGTGTTGCAGCTACTACATGTGTTGTAGCTACTACACGTGTTGTAGCTACTACATGTGTTGCAGCTACTACATGTGTTGTAGCTACTACACGTGTTGTAGCTACTGCATGTGTTGCAGCTACTACATGTGTTGTAGCTACTACACGTGTTGCAGCTACTACATGTGTTGTAGCTACTACACGTGTTGCAGCTACTACATGTGTTGTAGCTACTACACGTGTTGCAGCTACTACATGTGTTGTAGCTACTACATGTGTTGTAGCTACTACACGTGTTGTAGCTACTACATGTGTTGCAGCTACTACATGTGTTGCAGCTACTACACGTGTTGCAGCTACTACATGTGTTGTAGCTACTACATGTGTTGCAGCTACTACACGTGTTGTAGCTACTACACGTGTTGTAGCTACTACATGTGTTGCAGCTACTACACGTGTTGCAGCTACTACATGTGTTGTAGCTACTACATGTGTTGTAGCTACTACACGTGTTGTAGCTACTACATGTGTTGCAGCTACTACACGTGTTGCAGCTACTACATGTGTTGTAGCTACTACATGTGTTGCAGCTACTACACGTGTTGTAGCTACTACATGTGTTGCAGCTACTACATGTGTTGTAGCTACTACACGTGTTGTAGCTACTACATGTGTTGCAGCTACTACATGTGTTGTAGCTACTACACGTGTTGTAGCTACTACATGTGTTGCAGCTACTACACGTGTTGCAGCTACTACATGTGTTGTAGCTACTACATGTGTTGTAGCTACTACATGTGTTGTAGCTACTACACGTGTTGTAGCTACTACATGTGTTGTAGCTACTACATGTGTTGTAGCTACTACATGTGTTGTAGCTACTACATGTGTTGTAGCTACTACACGTGTTGTAGCTACTACATGTGTTGCAGCTACTACATGTGTTGCAGCTACTACATGTGTTGCAGCTACTACATGTGTTGCAGCTACTACACGTGTTGCAGCTACTACACGTGTTGCAGCTACTACACGTGTTGCAGCTACTACATGTGTTGCAGCTACTACATGTGTTGCAGCTACTACACGTGTTGCAGCTACTACACGTGTTGCAGCTACTACATGTGTTGCAGCTACTACATGTGTTGTAGCTTCTACATGTGTTGCAGCTACTACATGTGTTGCAGCTACTACATGTGTTGCAGCTACTACATGTGTTGTAGCTTCTACATGTGTTGCAGCTACTACATGTGTTGCAGCTACTACATGTGTTGCAGCTACTACATGTGTTGTAGCTACTACATGTGTTGTAGCTACTACATGTGTTGCAGCTACTACATGTGTTGTAGCTACTACATGTGTTGTAGCTACTACACGTGTTGCAGCTACTACATGTGTTGTAGCTACTACACGTGTTGCAGCTACTACATGTGTTGTAGCTACTACACGTGTTGTAGCTACTACATGTGTTGTAGCTACTACACGTGTTGCAGCTACTACACGTGTTGTAGCTACTACATGTGTTGCAGCTACTACACGTGTTGCAGCTACTACACGTGTTGCAGCTACTACATGTGTTGCAGCTACTACACGTGTTGCAGCTACTACACGTGTTGCAGCTACTACATGTGTTGCAGCTACTACATGTGTTGCAGCTACTACACGTGTTGCAGCTACTACACGTGTTGCAGCTACTACATGTGTTGTAGCTACTACATGTGTTGCAGCTACTACACGTGTTGCAGCTACTACATGTGTTGCAGCTACTACATGTGTTGTGGCTACTACATGTGTTGTGGCTACTACACGTGTTGTAGCTACTACACGTGTTGTAGCTACTACACGTGTTGTAGCTACTACATGTGTTGCAGCTACTACATGTGTTGTAGCTACTACACGTGTTGTAGCTACTACATGTGTTGTAGCTACTACATGTGTTGCAGCTACTACACGTGTTGTAGCTACTACACGTGTTGTAGCTACTACACGTGTTGCAGCTACTACATGTGTTGTAGCTACTACACGTGTTGTAGCTACTACATGTGTTGTAGCTACTACACGTGTTGCAGCTACTACACGTGTTGTAGCTACTACACGTGTTGTAGCTACTACACGTGTTGTAGCTACTACACGTGTTGCAGCTACTACATGTGTTGTAGCTACTACACGTGTTGTAGCTACTACACGTGTTGTAGCTACTACACGTGTTGTAGCTACTACACGTGTTGCAGCTACTACATGTGTTGTAGCTACTACACGTGTTGCAGCTACTACACGTGTTGTAGCTACTACACGTGTTGCAGCTACTACACGTGTTGTAGCTACTACACGTGTTGCAGCTACTACACGTGTTGTAGCTACTACACGTGTTGTAGCTACTACACGTGTTGTAGCTACTACACGTGTTGTAGCTACTACACGTGTTGTAGCTACTACACGTGTTGTAGCTACTACACGTGTTGTAGCTACTACACGTGTTGCAGCTACTACATGTGTTGTAGCTACTACACGTGTTGTAGCTACTACACGTGTTGCAGCTACTACACGTGTTGTAGCTACTACACGTGTTGTAGCTACTACATGTGTTGTAGCTACTACACGTGTTGTAGCTACTACACGTGTTGCAGCTACTACATGTGTTGTAGCTACTACATGTGTTGCAGCTACTACACGTGTTGTAGCTACTACATGTGTTGCAGCTACTACATGTGTTGTAGCTACTACACGTGTTGCAGCTACTACATGTGTTGCAGCTACTACACGTGTTGTAGCTACTACATGTGTTGCAGCTACTACATGTGTTGCAGCTACTACACGTGTTGCAGCTACTACACGTGTTGCAGCTACTACACGTGTTGTAGCTACTACATGTGTTGTAGCTACTACATGTGTTGCAGCTACTACATGTGTTGTAGCTACTACATGTGTTGCAGCTACTACATGTGTTGCAGCTACTACACGTGTTGCAGCTACTACACGTGTTGCAGCTACTACATGTGTTGTAGCTACTACACGTGTTGTAGCTACTGCATGTGTTGTAGCTACTACACGTGTTGTAGCTACTACATGTGTTGTAGCTACTACATGTGTTGCAGCTACTACATGTGTTGTAGCTACTACACGTGTTGTAGCTACTACACGTGTTGCAGCTACTACACGTGTTGTAGCTACTACACGTGTTGCAGCTACTACATGTGTTGTAGCTACTACACGTGTTGTAGCTACTACATGTGTTGTAGCTACTACACGTGTTGCAGCTACTACACGTGTTGTAGCTACTACACGTGTTGTAGCTACTACACGTGTTGTAGCTACTACACGTGTTGCAGCTACTACATGTGTTGTAGCTACTACACGTGTTGTAGCTACTACACGTGTTGTAGCTACTACACGTGTTGTAGCTACTACACGTGTTGCAGCTACTACATGTGTTGTAGCTACTACACGTGTTGCAGCTACTACACGTGTTGTAGCTACTACACGTGTTGCAGCTACTACACGTGTTGTAGCTACTACACGTGTTGCAGCTACTACACGTGTTGTAGCTACTACACGTGTTGTAGCTACTACACGTGTTGTAGCTACTACACGTGTTGTAGCTACTACACGTGTTGCAGCTACTACATGTGTTGTAGCTACTACACGTGTTGTAGCTACTACACGTGTTGCAGCTACTACACGTGTTGTAGCTACTACACGTGTTGTAGCTACTACATGTGTTGTAGCTACTACACGTGTTGTAGCTACTACACGTGTTGCAGCTACTACATGTGTTGTAGCTACTACATGTGTTGCAGCTACTACACGTGTTGTAGCTACTACATGTGTTGCAGCTACTACATGTGTTGTAGCTACTACATGTGTTGCAGCTACTACATGTGTTGCAGCTACTACACGTGTTGCAGCTACTACACGTGTTGCAGCTACTACACGTGTTGTAGCTACTACATGTGTTGTAGCTACTACATGTGTTGCAGCTACTACATGTGTTGTAGCTACTACATGTGTTGCAGCTACTACATGTGTTGCAGCTACTACACGTGTTGCAGCTACTACACGTGTTGCAGCTACTACATGTGTTGTAGCTACTACACGTGTTGTAGCTACTGCATGTGTTGTAGCTACTACACGTGTTGTAGCTACTACATGTGTTGTAGCTACTACATGTGTTGCAGCTACTACATGTGTTGTAGCTACTACACGTGTTGTAGCTACTACATGTGTTGCAGCTACTACACGTGTTGCAGCTACTACATGTGTTGTAGCTACTACACGTGTTGCAGCTACTACATGTGTTGCAGCTACTACATGTGTAGTAGCTACTACACGTGTTGTAGCTACTTTTGCTTCCGGATAATCCAGCACTGACCCACCACCCACCCACCCACCACGTTCCCCCCCCACGGGATTTGTCCGTGGTGTCTAAAAAGCTTCAATGGTCTAAATTTCGATTTGAAGCTTTCGTGACTGCAGGGATTCATCTTCTTGGTTCTTTCGGTAAAGTCATCACGTAGAATGGAAATAATAAAGTAATACAAATAAAACGTCGTGAGAATTTTTGTTTATTACGTTTTATTTTTATGATTTTATTATTTCCATTCTACGTCACTTTACCGAAAGAACCAAGAAGACTTTCTGGTCTAGTCCAGGTGAACGTGGAAGAGAAGAGAGGAGGAGGAGGGGGGGGGGCACAGTGAAGGTGGCGTTTCAGAACGCTGGGGGCAATCAATTTTTTCTCTATTCCACCACCACCACCGCCCCCACCCCAAACTCCCCTTTACTCATTCAGCAAGTTGAACACCGTTGAGCCATTGGTACCGCAAAGAGCTGAGAAGGGCGCCTGGTACACTTAATAAAAGACTCCGTTTACTGCCTGCCTGCCTGCCTGCCCCCATAATCCTCGCTCTCTCTTAAACGAGGGGGGGGGGGATTAAAGGTTAAATTCCGTAAACGATAATCTCGGCCGACGGTGGTACGTTGGTTGGTTGTGGTTTGGGAGCGCTTAAAGCGTGGCCTTAGAACGGTGGTGGAGGTGGTGGTGGTGGTGATGATGGTGGCAGCGGTGGCAAACTCCACGTTGCCAACACGGTTAATACCTCTCCCCGTATTCTTGCACAGGCGAATTGAGTTTGCAGGTCTGCGAGGCTTGCAGCCGTTTCAATGCGGGCTTTGTAGGGTGAACGTTGAGATTGATAAAGGGGCACGGGGTGATCAATAAGGTCTGAGTTGGTCTGTGGTTGGTAAGGTATGGCACTGATAAGGGGTTGACAGGTATGTCGTAGTGTCGTGTATAGTAGCGTCGTGTATAGTTGTGTAGTGTATAGTGTAGTGTATAGTAGTGTAGTGTATAGCAGTGTCGTGTATAGTTGTGTAGTGTATAGTGTAGTGTATAGTAGTGTAGTGTATAGTAGTGTAGTGTATAGTAGTGTAGTGTATAGTGTAGTGTATAGTAGTGTAGTGTATAGTAGTGTAGTGTATAGTAGTGTAGTGTATAGTGTAGTGTATAGTGTAGTGTATAGTAGTGTAGTGTATAGTGTAGTGTATAGTAGTGTAGTGTATAGTGTATAGTAGTGTAGTGTATAGTGTAGTGTATAGTGTAGTGTATAGTGTAGTGTATAGTGTAGTGTATAGTAGTGCAGTGTATAGTGTAGTGTATAATAGTGTAGTGTACCCTAGTGTAGTGTGTAGTGTATAGTAGTGTAGTGTATAGTAGTGTAGTGTATAGTGTAGTGTATAGTGTAGTGTATAGTAGTGTAGTGTATAGTGTAGTGTATAGTGTAGTGTATAGTAGTGTAGTGTATAGTTGTGTGGTCTATAGTAGTGTCGTGTATGGTGTAGTGTATAGCAGTGTTGTGTATAGTTGTGTAGTGAACAGTGAGGGAAAAAAGTATTTGATCCCCTGCTGATTTTGTACGTTTGCCTACTGACAAAGAAATGATCAGTCTACAATTTTAATGATAGGTTTATTTGAACGGTGAGAGACAGAATAACAACAAAAAAATCCAGAAAAACGCACGTCAAAAATGTTATAAATTGATTTGCATTTTAATGAGGGAAATAATTATTTGACCCCTCTGCAAAACACGACTTAGTACTTGGTGGCAAAACCCTTTTTGGCAATCACAGAGGTCAGACGTTTCGTGTAGTTGACCACCAGGCTTGCACACATCTCAGGAGGGATTTTGTCCCACCACTCCTCTTTGCAGATCTTCTCCAAGTCATTAAGGTTTCGAGGCTGACGTTTGGCAACTCGAACCTTCAGCTCCCTCCACATATTTTCTATGGGATTAAGGTCTGGAGACTGGCTAGGCCACTCCAGGACATTAATGTGCTTCTTCTTGAGCCACTCCTTTGTTGCCTTGGCCGTGTGTTTTGGGTCATTGTCATGCTGGAATACCCATCCACGACCCATTTTCAATGCCCTGGCTGAGGGAAGGAGGTTCTCACCCAACATTTGACGCTACATGGCCCCGTCCATCGTCCCTTTGATGCGGTGAAGTTGTCCTGTCCCCTTAGCAGAAAAACACCCCCATAGCATAATGTTTCCACCTCCATGTTTGACGGTGGGGATGGTGTTCTTGGGGTCAAAGGCAGCATTCCTCCTCCTCCAAACACGGCGAGTTGAGTTGATGCCAAAGAGCTCCATTTAGGTCTCATCTGACCACAACACTTTCACCCAGTTGTCCTCTGAATCATTCAGATGTTCATTGGCAAACTTCAGACGGGCATGTATATGTGCTTTCTTGAGCAGGGGGACCTTGCGGGCGCTGCAGGATTTCAGTCCTTCACGGCGTAGTGTGTTGCCAACTGTTTTCTTGGTGACTATGGTCCCAGCTGCCTTGAGATCATTGACAAGATCCTCCCGTGTAGTTCTGAGCTGATTCCTCACCGTTCTCATGATCATTGCAACTCCACGAGGTGAGATCTTGCATGGAGCCCCAGGCCGAGGGAGATTGACAGTTCTTTTGTGTTTCTTCCATTTGCGAATAATCGCACCAACTGTTGTCACCTTCTCACCAAACTGCGTGGCGATGGTCTTGTAGCCCATTCCAGCCTTGTGTAGGTCTACAATCTTGTCCCTGACATCCTTGGAGAGCTCTTTGGTCTTGGCCATGGTGGAAAGTTTGGAATCTGATTGTGAACAGGTGTCTTTTGTACAGGTAACAAGCTAAGATTAGGACCACTCCTTTTAAGAGTGTGCTCCTAATCTCAACTCGTTACCTGTATAAAAGACACCTGGGAGCCAGAAATCGTTCTGATTGAGAGGGGGTCAAATACTTATTTCCCTCATTAAAATGCAAATCAATTTATAACATTTTTGACATGCGTTTTTCTGGATTTTTTTGTTGTTATTCTGTCTCTCCCTGTTCAAATAAACCTACCATTAAAATGTTTCTTTGTGAGTGGGCAAACGTACAAAATCAGCAGGGGATCAAATACTTTTTTCCCTCACTGTATAGTGTAGTGTGTGGGTGGGGATGGTGGGGCTGGGTGGGGGGTGGGAGGGGTGGATCTGGGTGGGGAGGGGCTGGTCACCCCGTGGTGCCCTTATAAAACTCAACGTTTAACCTACTCACGCCGGCTTGTGCCCGCCCTCACAGTAGGGCAATTGCTTATGCGGTAAACGCTATATTGGACAGACTGGACGTAACATCAGCGAAAGACTAAAATAATATCTTTAAAAAACTTGATGATGATCAGAGAGAGACGCAGACTCCAAATCTACAGCAGCAGCAGGCGTCGTCAGAGTCGGGATCTCACCCACGACCTCCAGGCGAGGTAGTCAACATCTCCTCGCCTCCGTGGGGGGGGGGGGGGTGGAGACGCGATGTGCGTCTCGCTCGCCTCTCCTGCCAAGACGCACAGGAGGAAAGGGGGAAGTAGTATTCATTTGAACTGTCACCGCTGTTTCCAGAGTAATCACACAACAACAACACACACACACAAACACTAATGGCCCAATTAGAATTTGAGCTGAGCATGTAATTGGTTCAGCTTCAGGCAGGCCCGAGTGTTGGCTAGGAGATGTTAATTACCTCGCCCGGGATGCAGGAGGTCGTGGGTTCAATCCCGTCCCCTGACGCCTGCTGCTGTTTATTTAGAGTCTGCGTGTCTCTCTCATCATCATCATTACGGTGGCTAGAAGATGTTGACTACCTCGCCTGGTGTGCAAGGGGTCGTGGGTTCAATCCCGACGCTGACGACACCTGCTGTTGTATATTTGGAGTCTGCGTCTCTCTCTCATTATCATCAGGGTGGCTATGAGATGTTGACTACCTCGCCTGGTGTGCAGGAGGTCGTGGGTTCGATCCCGATCCTGATGCCTGCTGCTGCTGTATATTTGGAGTCTGCGTCTCTCTCTCTCTCATCATCATCATCAGGGTGGCTAGGAGATGTTAACTACCTCGCTTGGTCTACAAGAGGTCGTGAGTTCCATCCCGACCCTGATGCCTGTTGCTGCTGTAGATTTGGAGTCTGCGTCTCTCTCATAATCATCATCACCGTGGCTAGGAGATGTTGACTACCTCGCTTGGTCTACAGGAGGTCGTGAGTTCCATCCCGACCCTGATGCCTGTTGCTGCTGTAGATTTGGAGTCTGCGTCTCTCTTTTTCATCATCATCATCATCACCTTGGCTAGGAGATGTTGACTACCTCGCTTGGTATACAAGAGGTCGTGGGTTCAATCCCGACCATGATGCCTGCTGCTGTAACTTTGGAGTCTGCGTGTCTCTCTCTTATCATCATCATCATGGTGGCTAGGAGATGTTGACTACCTCGCTTGGTCTACAGGAAGTCGTGAGTTCCATCCCGACCCTGATGCCTGTTGCTGCTGTAGATTTGGAGTCTGCGTCTCTCTCATAATCATCATCACCGTGGCTAGGAGATGTTGACTACCTCGCTTGGTCTACAGGAAGTCGTGAGTTCCATCCCGACCCTGATGCCTGTTGCTGCTGTAGATTTGGAGTCTGCGTCTCTCTCTCTGTGTCTCTCTCCCCGTGGTCGCGTGGATTCCTCTCTCCGGGTCTTCCCGGTTTTTCCCTCTCCACCTTTAGAATCGACGTCACCCACGGCGTTCAGAGCCGTGGTAACTCGTACCCTCTGCTGCAGCCTTGCAACACTTTGATCCTTAATCTTTATGACAGCCTGCAACGTGAATAACGTTTTATTTGAACCTTTATCGAAAGACCACAAGAATATGAATTCCTCCAGTTACGAAAGCTTTACGTCAAGGTTTAACCGCATAGGCTTAACATTTTGGGGCCGTCCATAAATGACGTCACGCACCTATGGGGGGTGGGGGGGGGGTCAGACATTTGTGACGATGTGTGACAAGTAGGGGAGGGGGGGGGGGGCTTTGAGAAATGTGACGTCACATCAAAATGCGCAACTTTAAATAAATATAGAATTGTTATAACAACACTAATTGTTATAACGACACTCCTGCAACATCAGAGTGCAGCGCCACATTAAATACGCACTACAATGACAATAACTTAAAGCGATTTGAAGCGTGTTTTATTTTCAAAATGGAAATATGGTTTTGGGGGGGGGGGGGGCAGAGCTTTGTGACGTCATATTTGAGGGGGGGGGGTCTGACTTTTTGTGACGATGAAGGGGGGGGGGGGGTCAAACATCGTCCAAAATCGCGTGACGTCATTTATGGACGGAGTAATCAGGAACACGGTTCGGATAACACTGGTCAACACACTTTTTCTGGCATAAGGTATTCCAACGGTTTTAAGGTAATTTTGGGGGGTGCTGATACCAAATCTGGCATCAGTTTTTGTCTATCACATCAGGTTTTTGAGATATTAAATATTGCATTTTCAATAAAAACTGCGGAAGAAAAATATTAACTAAACGTGGATATCTACATAAAATTATATTATAAACACACTATCCTAAAAATACAGCACCGTATTTTAACACTAAAGCAGTCACTGACTCGCAACAACTTGCAATCATAAGTGACGGAGTTAATTTCGGGTAAAATCAATGAGAATGGGGTATGCCGATAGCATAAAAATGAGATGTGATAGAGCAAATCTGAGATCAGATTTGGAATCAGCACCCTGAAATTAGTCTAGAACAGCTTCAAGTTCAAGTTCATTTATTAGGTATAGCCCTGTGAGCCATTCGGCTCTTGAATCGGGTGCAACCGCAACAAACAAAAAACAAAAACATGAACAAAAAACATCTTAAAGTAACTATGTGACTGAGTGCAAACAGAAAATCTAAAAAAAGACAGCAAAATATTGCAGAAAAATTCACCGTACACCAACGCTGTGTGCAAAAATCCCAGTGGGATGCAAGTCAAACAACAACAACAACAACCACAAGACAACTTACATTAAGGCCATCAGTCTAACTCTGTACTACAACAACACAAACATGGCTAAACCAATACACTCTTCGAAATCACCAATATAAAGCTATGAAAGCAATGAAAAAGCAATCATAGGAACTGTGACGGAATTTTCACAATAAATGGCATAAACAACATGTACTACCAAAACCATGCAGCCATAGCTGCCTGCATGAGTCACTCCACAACAGCAGGAGTGTAGTACCGTCGAATACAGGTCGACACCCGGGGTTGAGGCACACTGAGGTTTATTACACCAAACGTTGTGACATACACACTTGAGGGGGTATTGGCCCCCTCACCCGTCTATCTGAGGACACACCTCCTAGCTAACCCTAGCCTGCCTCAGAGTCCTCCTCTCGTGGACTAGGGGAGGCTATCTTGGCCCGACACTGGTCAGTCGGGCCCGGTACTCAGAGTCCAGACCAGCACTGGCTCTGGCTCTGGCACCACGCCACTGGCTCGAGCCTGCGCGGTCCTGACAAGGACGGCGTACCAGGGGGAGACCAGGGCTCTATCTAGGACGTCTTCCGTCTTCTCTTCTTAGCTAACCCAACACTCCCGAGCCCCCCGATACATTCCCCTTTTATACATCCCCCTCCCTGAGGGGTGGGGCCCCGGGGGATCGTAACGTCCGAAGCGCGGACGTCGTAGAGGGCACCTGCCCGTGCACTGACGTAGCCCCGCCCACTGTGCTAGTTTCCCGTAGGATCCCATACATATCAGCTCGACACATATTTCCTCCGTAAGACCCCTACAGGAGCATCAATGGGAGTATAATAATTTTTTCAATGCACCTTTAAAATCAGGCCATAATTTTTGTTGTTGTTGTTGTTGACCAGTGTAACCGTCACGGCTGGTGGCCGCAGCGCGTCACCACGGCTCTCGTGCCAGACTAGGTGCACGTCGCCCTCCGTTGAAGGGTCGAGGGGTCAGACGCGGGCACGATGTCCTTGGAGTTGGCAACCCACGCGGTTTCAATGGGGGCACATTTCGTCAACACAAAACATCGACTTGTGTGTGTGTCTGTGTGTGTCTCCCTTGTGGTGGGACTTTGTTGGGTGAACGTTGAGGTTTATAAGTGACACGGGGTGAGGAACGAGGTCTGAGTTGGTCTGTGATAAGGTAGGGCGCTGATAAGGGTATGGTATAGGTATGGTATAGAAGTGTAGTGTGTAGTAGTGTAGTGTATAGTGTAGTGTATAGTAGTGTAGTGTATAGATGTGTAGTGTATAGTAGTGTAGTGTATAGTGTATAGTAGTGTAGTGTATAGTAGTGTAGTGTATAGTAGTGTAGTGTATAGTGTAGTGTATAGTAGTATAGTGTATAGCAGTGTAGTGTATAGTAGTGTATAGTGTAGTGTATAGTAGTGTAGTGTATAGCAGTGGTGCATAGTGTAGTATATAGTAGTGTAGTGTATAGTGTAGTGTATAGTAGTGTATAGTGTATAGTAGTGTATAGTGTATAGTAGTGTAGTGTATAGTAGTATAGTGTATAGTAGTGTAGTGTATAGTAGTGTAGTGTGTAGTGTATAGCAGTGTAGTGTATAGTGTAGTGTATAGTCGTATAGTACAGTCTATAGTAGTATAGTGTATAGTAGTATAGTGTATAGTGTAGTGTATAGTGTAGTGTATAGTAGTGTATAGTGTAGTGTATAGTGTAGTGTATAGTGTAGTGTATAGTAGTGTATAGTGTAGTGTATAGTGTAGTGTGTAGTGTAGTGTATAGTGTAGTGTATAGTGTAGTGTGTAGTGTAGTGTTAGTGTAGTGTGTAGTGTAGTGTGTAGTGTAGTGTAGTGTGTAGTGTAGTGTATAGTGTAGTGTGTAGTGTAGTGTGTAGTGTAGTGTAGTGTGTAGTGTAGTGTGTAGTGTAGTGTCACAGTGTAGTGTATAGTGACTTTGTAGGATGAACGTTGAGATTCGTAACTGGCACGGGCTGACCAATGAGGTCTGAATTGTAATAAGGTAGGGCACTGATAAGGGGTTTGACAGGTATTGCGCTCAGCATACAATTTACATAGACTCTTAAGCAACAGACGCATTGAAGTCCATCGTCGCTGAGAGACGCTTCGCTATTTACAAAACTTTTGACCACGAAAAAAATGCAATTGTTGACGTTTTAACTTCCTCAAGCACGACAACCTCATCATCACTCCCCCCCCCCCGCGTCTTCCTGCCTCCCACAGTGGTATCGTCCATCTGCTACTGCCGTACATTACACTTGACCAGGTCCATGCTGAGAATAGAAGGTGGGGGGGGGCAGTGTCCTCGGATTCTCCCCATCAGTATCCCGGTTCCCACAGTTGGTATCGCCCATCTGCCACCGCTGGGCATTACACTTGGACCAGGTCACATGCTGAGAATAGAGGGGGGGGGGGGGCAGTGTCTAGGATTATCCCATCAGTATCCCGGTTCCCACAGTTGATATCGCCCATCTGCCACCGCCGTACATTACACTTGGACCAGGTCACATGCTGAGAAGAGAAGGGGGGGGGGGGGGGGGCAGCGTCTAAGATTCTCCCCATCAGTATCCCGGTTCCCACAGTTGGTATCGCCCATCTGAAAAACGGGGGGGGGGGGGGGGGTAAATTTCGCGGCTACCCATTACCAAACCCCCCCCCCTTCAACACCTTCTCAAATGGTATCGCCCAATCGGCACCGGCGTGCAATAGCGTTTGGACCAGGTCACATGATAAGGAACGAGGGTTCATATATTAGGTTTTTTCGGTAAAGTCACGTAGGTAATAAATTTAAATTAATAAAAGTAAAATAAAAAATAAAATAAAATAACGACGTTTCGGAGGCAACACAAGCTTCCGTCTTCAGGTGGAACCGTCACAGCACGATAGCTGTACCTTTTATTAATTTTTATTTTTTTACCTACGTGACTTTACCGAAAAAACCTAACAATATAAATCCTTGCAGTCACGAAAGCTTCAATCTAGAAGGACCAAAGGGGTTGGGTAAAATTCGCGGCTACCCAATACCACTATCCCCTCGCCCACCTCACCCCCTTCTCAAATGGTTTCGCCCAATTGCCACCAGCATGACCTCTGCACCAAACCACATGCTAAGAAGAGAAGGGAGGGGGCAGTATGTACGATTCTCCACCACCTCAATCCCGGCTCTCATAGTTGGTATGGCCCATTTGACGTAGTCGTGCATCAGCTTTAGACAAAACCAAATGCTGCGAAAAGGGGGTCGTAGGGGGTGAAGTGTTTCAGATTCCCCCCTCGTACCCCGGCTCGCAGAGTTGGTATCGCCCATTTGGCATCCTCATGCAGATACCTTAGGACGAAACCAAACGCTGCGACAAGGGGGTGGGAGGGGGGTCTCAGATTCCCCTTCGCACCCACCCCCCCTCGTACTCCAGCTCCGACAATTGGTATCGTCCATTTGGCATCCTCATGCGTTACCTTGGACGAAACCAAACGCTGCGAAAAGGGAGGGGGGGGGGAGGTTCAAATTCCCCTTCGCACCCATCCCACCCCCCCCCTCGTACTCCAGCTCTTCCAATTGGTATCGTCCATTTGGCATCCTCATGCATTGCCTTCGGACGAAACCAAACGCTGCGAAAAGCGAGGGGGGGGTCTTAGATTCCCCCTCGAACCCATCCCACCCCCCGTACTCCAGCTCCGACAATTGGTATCGTCCATTTGGCATCCTCATGCATTGCCTTTGGACGAAACCAAACGCTGCGAAAAGGGGGTGGAGGGGGAGTGAAATGTCTCTGATCTCCTCTCTCACTCACTCCCACCCCCGTACTCGGCTCCTACGATTGGTATCATCCATTTGGCTCAGGTCATGCCTTACCTTTGGACCAGATCATCACATGCTGGCAAGGTGACGAGGTTGGGTTGGTGAGCGGCTATAAACTTAAAGGCAGCCCAAGAATGTTTGCAAAAGCTTCCAAATTGGCAGTAAAGGATTATGGAGTATAAATCATTACAACACCACCACTGCCACCACCACCATCACAACAAACAATCGGTACCGTGATGACCTCACCGCCTCAGCGGCGGTGAGGTCACCACGGCGCCTGTGCCAGGCTAGGTGCAGGAGGTCACGGGAACAGACCCAGCAGGTGCCGTGGGTTGACTGCTGTGTCAGGCTAGGTGCAGGAGGTCACGGGACAGACCCAAGTGCCTTGGGTTGACTGCTCGTGCCAGCTGGGTGCAGGAGGTCACGGGACAGACCCAGCAGGTGCCATGGGTTGAGTGCTGTGCCAAGCTGGGTGCAGGAGGTCACGGGACAGACCCCGCAGGTGCCGTGGGTTGACTGCTGTGCCAGGCTAGGTGCTGGAGGTCACGGGACAGACCCAGCAGGTGCCATGGGTTGACTGCTGTGCCAGGCTAGGTGCAGGAGCAGGTCACGGGACAGACCAGGTGCCATGGGTTGACTGCTGTGTCAGGCTAGGTGCAGGAGGTCACGGGACAGACCCAGCAGGTGCCGTGGGTTGACTGCTGTGCCAGGCTAGGTGCAGGAGGTCACGGGACAGACCCAGCAGGTGCCGTGGGTTGACTGCTGTGCCAGGCTAGGTGCAGGAGGTCACAGGACAGACCCACAGGTGCCATGGGTTGACTGCTGTGCCAGGCTAGGTGCAGGAGGTCACGGGACAGACCCAGGAGGTGCCATGGGTTGACTGCTGTGCAGGCTAGGTGCAGGAGGTCACTGACAGACCCAGCAGGTGCACATGGGGTTGACCGACTGAGATCACTATCAGTAGGTGGCACCCACCAGCTGTACCCCCCCCCCCCTACTGTGCCAACTCCGCTGCGTTTTATCCACCCGACGCTCCACTCGTTGTTGTGAGCGTCGCTCCTCCGCCCTCTGTTGTTGCTGGAGGGCGACTGCCTCCAGCTGCCCAGTAGCAGCAGTAGCAGCATCCCTCACGAGCCTCCTCCTCCTCCACGGAGGCCGATCTTGACACCGCTGATGATGCCACGCGCATGCCCACGACCACACAAGGCATGTCAGCCAATGCAGAGGCAGCGGTGGAAATTCCACGTTCCCGTGGCGGGCACGGGCAAGAGGCATTACGGCAGCATCCACAGGACAATCCCACCTGCTGTTGTTAATCTTCAGGCTACAAAGTGGTACTGATTTTATCGACCCACTACCCCCCCCCCCTCCACTGCTGTTGTTCATCTTCAGGCCACAAAGTGGTACTGATTTTATCGACCCACTACCCCCCCCCCCTCCACTGCTGTTGTTCATCTTCAGGCCACAAAGTGGTACTTGATTTTATCGACCCACTACTCCCCCCCACTGCTGTTGTTAATCTTCAGGCACAAAGTGGTACTGATTTTATCGACCCACTACCCCCCCCCCTCCACTGCTGTTGTTCATCTTCAGGCCACAAAGTGGTACTGATTTTATCGACCCACTACTCCTCCCCATCCACTGCTGTTGTTATTCTCAGGCGACAAAGTGGTACTGATTTTATCGACCCCCCCCTCCACTGCTGTTGTTCATCTTCAGGCACAAAGTGGTACTGATTTTATCGACCCACGACCCCCCCCCTCCACTGCTGTTGTTCATCTTCAGGCACAAAGTGGTACTGATTTTATCGCCCACTACTCCTCCCCATCCACTGCTGTTGTTATTCTTCAGGCGACAAAGTGGTACTGATTTTATCGACCCACTACCCCCCCCCCTCCACTGTTGTTGTTCATCTTCAGGCCACAAAGTGGTACTGATTTTATCGACCCACTACCCCCCCCCCCCTCCACTGCTGTTGTTCATCTTCAGGCCACAAAGTGGTACTGATTTTATCGACCCACTACTCCACCCCCCACTGCTGTTGTTAATCTTCAGGCTACAAAGTGGTACTGATTTTATCGACCACCTACTCCTCCCCATCCACTGCTGTTGTTAATCTTCAGGCCACAAGTGGTACTGATTTTATCGACCCACTACCCCCCCCCCCCCCTCCACTGCTGTTGTTCATCTTCAGGCCACAAAAGTGGTACTGATTTTATCGACCCACTACTCCTCCCCATCCACTGCTGTTGTTATTCTTCAGGCGACAAAGTGGTACTGATTTTATCGACCCACTACCCCCCCCCCTCCACTGCTGTTGCTCATCTTCAGGCCACAAAGTGGTACTGATTTTTATCGACCCACTACTCCTCCCCATCACTGCTGTTGTTATTCTTCAGGCGACAAAGTGGTACTGATTTTATCGACCCACTACCCCCCCCCCTCCACTGCTGTTGCTCATCTTCAGGCCACAAAGTGGTACTGATTTTATCGACCCACTACTCCCCCTCCACTGCTGTTGTTAATCTCAGGCTACAAAGTGGTACTGATTTTATCGACCCACTACCCCCCCCCTCCACTGCTGTTGTTCATCTTCAGCCCAAAGTGGTACTGATTTTATCGACCACTACTCCTCCCCATCCACTGCTGTTGTTATTCTTCAGGCGACAAAGTGGTACTGATTTTATCGACCCCCCCCCCCCTCCACTGCTGTTGTTCATCTTCAGGCCACAAAGTGGTACTGATTTTATCGACCACGACCCCCCCCCCCCTCCACTGCTGTTGTTCATCTTCAGGCCACAAAGTGGTACTGATTTTTATCGACCCACTACTCCTCCCATCCACTGCTGTTGTTATTCTTCAGGCGACAAAGTGTACTGATTTTATCGACCCACTACCCCCCCCCCCCCTCCACTGTTGTTGTTCATCTTCAGGCCACAAAGTGGTACTGATTTTATCGACCCACTACCCCCCCCCCCCTCCACTGCTGTTGTTCATCTTCAGGCCACAAGTGGTACTGATTTTATCGACCCACTACTCCCCCCCCCACTGCTGTTGTTAATCTTCAGGCTACAAAGTGGTACTGATTTTATCGACCCACTACTCCCCTCCCCCCACCCACTGCTGTGTTAATCTTCAGGCCACAAAGTGGTACTGATTTATCGACCCACTACTCCTCCCCATCCACTGCTGTTGTTATTCCTTCAGGCGACAAAGTGGTACTGATTTTATCGACCCACTACTCCCCCCACCTCCACTGCTGTTGTTATTCTTCAGGCGACAAAGTGGTACTGATTTTATCGACCCACTACTCCCCCCCCACCCACTGCGTTGTTAATCTTCAGGCCACAAAGTGGTACTGATTTTATCGACCCACTACTCCCCCCCCCCACCCACTGCTGTTGTTAATCTTCAGGCCACAAAGTGGTACTGATTTATCGACCACTACCCCCCCCCCACCCACTGCTGTTGTTAATCTTCAGGCACAAAGTGGTACTGATTTTATCGACCCACTACTCGAGGCCGACTGCACGCTCACGGCTGGTGGTGTCGAACGGCGAGGGGGAGTTGGCGAGGTGCCTTGTCAACAAACATCGCCGCCGGCTGCACCGAACCATCGTCAGATACCGTCACGTGCAGACACCACCACCATCAACCACCACCACCTACAACCACCATCACCATCATCAACCACCACCACCTACAACCACCATCACCACCATCAACCACCACCTACAACCACCATCACCACCATCAACCACCACCACTTACAACCACCATCACCATCATCAACAACCACCTACAACCACCAATCATCACCATCAACCACCACCACCTACAACCACCATCATCATCATCAACCACCACCACCATCATCAACCAACACCTACAACCACCATCACCATCATCCACCACCACCTACAACCACCATCACCATCATCCACCAACCACCTACAACACCATCACCATCATCAACCACCACCTACAACCACCACCACCATCATGATGTTGGTGGTGATGTTGGTGGTGATGTTGGTGGTGATGTAGTTGTGATGTAGTTGGTGATGATGTTGGTGATGATGTTGGTGGTGATGTTGGTGATGAAGGTGGTGATGTTGGTGATAATGTGGTGATGATGTTGGTGGTGACGTTGGTGATGATGTTGGTGATGATGTTGGTGGTGATGTTGGTGATGAGGTGGTGATGTTGGTGGTGATGTTGGTGATGATGTTGGTGATGTTGGTGGTGATGTTGGTGATGATGTTGGTGATGATGTTGGTGATGTTGGTGGTGATGTGGTGGTGATGTAGGTTCGTGATGTTGGTGGTGATGTTGATGTTGGTGATCATGTTGGTGGTGATGTTGGTGGATGTTGGTGATAATGTTGGTGGTGTTGTTGGTGATGATGTTTGCTGATGATGTTGGTGGTGCTGTAGTTGATGATGTAGTTGATGATGTTGGTGTGATGTTGGTGATGATGTTGGTGATGATGTTGGTGATGTTGGTGATGATGTCGGTGATGGTTTTGGTGATGTTGTTGATGTCCTTCAGCGCGCAACCTCACAGCTGACGCCGCGCTCCACGGCGCAGAACGGCACGGAGTGATGGGGGCCATGGGGGAACCACGTGGGCCAAGGAGGACCACGTGGGGTCGTGAGGGGCCACGTGGGGTCGTGGGGAAGCCACGTGGGCCCCCACGCGTCACCACCATCACGGGGCAGACACTCCAAGGAGACACGCGGAGACACGCAGAGACACGGGGCGGACACTCCAAGGAGACACGGGGAGACACGTGGAGACACGCGGACATATTCTAACCCCACCATCACCACTGTCTCCAGCACCATCATCACCACTGTAACCATCACCACTGTCACCACCATCATCATCACCACCATCACCACCCTCAACATCATCATCACCACCGTCACCACAACCACCATCACCACTCCCACCATCATCATCATCATCACCACTGTCACCACCACCACCATCATCATCACCTGCACCACCACCATCACCACCCTCATCATCATCATCATCACCTGCACCATCACCTGCACCATCACCACTCTCAACATCATCATCACCACCATCACCGCTGTTACCATCACCACCACCACCACCATCATCACCACCACCACTACCACACATCGCTGTCACCATCATCATCATCACCACCACCATCACCACTGTCACCACCACCCTCACCCATCACCACCACCGCCACCACCGTCACCAACACCATCCAACGCTGTCACCACATCACCACCACCATCATAACCACTCCCACTATCACACCACTATCATCACCACGACCATCATCACCGCTGTCACTGCACCACCCTCACACCCTCACCACCACTGTCACCACCACCACCGCCACCACCATCACCCCCATCATCACCACCACACTCCCACCACCACCATCACCACCACCACCATCGCCACCATCACCACCACCGCCATGCAGAGAGACCTCGCCGGTACGCTGATCGCCATCAGCGGCTGGGCGTGCATCGGCACCACGATCACCAACGACTTCTGAAGACGTCGACGGTTGCGGGCAGCGTGGTGACGGCCAACACAGTCTACGAGAACCTGTGGACCTCGTGTGGAACCGACTCGATGGGCGTCTCCAACTGCAGGGACTTCGACTCATTGCTCAACCTGCCGGGTCAGGCGGAAATCCTCTAACACCAACAGCAGCAGCAGCAGCAGTACAACTACCAACTACTAACAGCACTACCAGCACTACTAGCACCAGCACAACCACTACCACCAGCACTACCACCACTGCCACAACCACTACCACCAGCACTACCACTACCACCGCCACCATTACTACCACCACTACCACCACTGCCACAAGCACTACCACCAGCACTACCACTACCAACTACCACCGCCACCATTACTACCACCATTACTACCACCATTAGCACCACCACAACCACTACCACCAGCACTACCACTACCACCGCCACCACCACTACTCCACTACCACCACTACCACCACCACCACTGCCACCACCACCATACTACCACCACTACCACCACCACTACTGCCACAAGGACCACCACCACTACCACCACCACAACTACCACCACCACCATTACTACCACCACTACCACCACCACTACTGCCACAAGCACCACTACCACCACCACTACCACCACCACCACCACCACTACCACCGCCACCATTACTACCACCGCTACCCCACCACCACTACTGCCACAAGCACCAGCACCACTACCACCACCACAACTAGCACCACTAACACCACTACTACCACCACTACCACCAGCGCCACCACTGCCACCAACACCACCACTGCCACCGCCACCATTACTACCACCACTACCACCACTACCCACCACCACAACCACTACAACCAGCACCACCACTACTACCACCACTAACACCACTACTACTACCACAACCACTACCACCTCTACTACCACCAGCACTACCACCACCACCACCACATCTACGGAGCACCCCCACCAGCACTACCACCACCACTACCACCACTACTACCACCACCACCACTACCACCACCACTATTACTACCACCATTACCACCACCACTACTGCCACCAAGCACCACCACCACTACCCACCACCACAACTACCACCACCACCATTACTACCACCACTACCACCACCACGTCTACCACCAAGCACCACCACCCACTACCACCTCTACTACCACCACCACAACTACCACCTCCACCACTACCACCACCACTACTTCCACAAGCACCACCACCACTACCACCTCTACTACCACCACCACTACTACCACAAGTACCCCACAACTACCACCACCACTACCACCACTACCCACAACTACCACCACCACTACTACCACCACTACCACCACCACAACCACTACCACCACTACCACCTCTACTACCACCACCACTACCACCACCACTACTACCACCACTACCACAACAACACCACCACCACCAGCACCAACAGCACTACCACCTCTATTACCACCACCACCAGCACCACCACCACTACCACCAGCACCACCACCAGCACCACACCACCACCACAACTACCACAACTACTACCACTACCACCACCACAGCCACTACTACCACCACTACCACCACCACCACAACCACCACCACCACCAGCACCACTACTACCACCACCACTACCACCACCACTACCACCACCACTACTACACCACCACTACCACCACCCGCTACGATGTTGACGATTTTGTTTTCGATACGAACAAACACTGACGATGTTGACGATCCTAAGACAACGTTCGTCAGCTCGCGAGCGAGTTGAGTTCTATAGGTGAGTGAGTCGCTAGTTGTGTGGGTGAGTGAGTCGCTAGTTCTATAGGTGAGTGAGTCGCTAGTCGTGTGGGTGAGTGAGTCGCTAGTTCTATAGGTGAGCGAGTCGCTAGTTCTATAGGTGAGCGAGTCGCTAGTTGTGTGGGTGAGTGAGTCGCTAGTCGTGTGGGTGAGTGAGTCGCTAGTTCTATAGGTGAGTGAGTCGCTAGTTGTGTGGGTGAGCGAGTCGCTAGTTCTATAGGTGAGCGAGTCGCTAGTTCTATAGGTGAGTGAGTCGCTAGTTGTGTGTGTGAGTGAGTCGCTAGTTCTATAGGTGAGTGAGTCGCTAGTTGTGTGGGTGAGCGAGTCGCTAGTTCTATAGGTGAGTGAGTCGCTAGTTGTGTGGGTGGGTGAGTCGCTAGTTCTATAGGTGAGTGAGTCGCTAGCTGTGTGGGTGAGCGGGTCACTAGTTCTATAGGTGAGCGAGTCGCTAGTTCTATAGGTGAGTGAGTCGCTAGTTTTGTGGGTGAGTGAGTCGCTAGTTCTATAGGTGAGTGAGTCGCTAGTTCTATAGGTGAGCGAGTCGCTAGTTCTATAGGTGAGTGAGTCGCTAGTTGTGTGTGTGAGTGAGTCGCTAGTTCTATAGGTGAGTGAGTCGCTAGTTGTGTGTGTGAGTGAGTCGCTAGTTCTATAGGTGAGTGAGTCGCTAGTTGTGTGGGTGAGTGAGTCGCTAGTTCTATAGGTGAGTGAGTCGCTAGTTGTGTGGGTGAGTGAGTCGCTAGTTCTATAGGTGAGTGAGTCGCTAGTTGTGTGGGTGAGCGAGTCGCTAGTTGTGTGGGTGAGTGAGTCGCTAGTTGTGTGTGTGGGTGAGTCGCTAGTTCTATAGGTGAGTGAGTCGCTAGCTGTGTGGGTGAGTGAGTCGCTAGTTCTATAGGTGAGTGAGTCGCTAGTTGTGTGGGTGAGTGAGTCGCTAGTCGTGTGGGTGAGTGAGTCGCTAGTTGTGTGTGTGAGTGAGTCGCTAGCTGTGTGGGTGAGTGAGTCGCTAGTTGTGTGTGTGGGTGAGTCGCTAGTTCTATAGGTGAGTGAGTCGCTAGCTGTGTGTGTGAGTGAGTCGCTAGTTCTATAGGTGAGTGAGTCGCTAGTTGTGTGTGTGAGTGAGTCGCTAGTTCTATAGGTGAGTGAGTCGCTAGTTGTGTGGGTGAGTGAGTCGCTAGCTGTGTGGGTGAGTGAGTCGCTAGTTCTATAGGTGAGTGAGTTGCTAGTTCTATAGGTGAGTCGCTAGTTGTGTGGGTGAGTGAGTCGCTAGTTGTGTGGGTGAGTGAGTCGCTAGTTCTATAGGTGAGCGAGTCGCTAGTCGTGTGGGTGAGTGAGTTGATAGTTCTATAGGTGAGCGAGTCGCTAGTCGTGTGGGTGAGTCGCTAGTTGTGTGGGTGAGTGAGTCGCTAGATCTATAGGTGAGTGAGTCGCTAGTCGTGTGGGTGAGTGAGTCGCTAGTTCTATAGGTGAGTCGCTAGTCGTGTGGGTGAGTGAGTCGCTAGTTGTGTGTGTGAGCGAGTCGCTAGTTCTATAGGTGAGCGAGTCGCTAGACGTGTGGGTGAGTGAGTTGCTAGTTCTATAGGTGAGTCGCTAGTTGTGTGTGTGAGTGAGTCGCTAGTTCTATAGGTGAGTGAGTCGCTAGTTGTGTGGGTGAGTGAGTCGCTAGTTCTATAGGTGAGTGAGTCGCTAGTCGTGTGGGTGAGTGAGTCGCTAGTTCTATAGGTGAGTGAGTCGCTAGTCGTGTGGGTGAGTGAGTCGCTAGTTCTATAGGTGAGTCGCTAGTCGTGTGGGTGAGTGAGTCGCTAGTTATGTGTGTGAGTGAGTCGCTAGTTCTATAGGTGAGTGAGTCGCTAGTCGTGTGGGTGAGTGAGTTGCTAGTTCTATAGGTGAGTCGCTAGTCGTGTGGGTGAGTGAGTCGCTAGTCGTGTGGGTGAGTGAGTCGCTAGTTGTGTGGGTGAGCGAGTCGCTAGTTCTATAGGTGAGTCGCTAGTCGTGTGGGTGAGTGAGTCGCTAGTCGTGTGGGTGAGCGAGTCGCTAGTTCTATAGGTGAGTGAGTCGCTAGTCGTGTGGGTGAGTGAGTTGCTAGCACGATACCCCCCTCACCACCCCTCTCACCCCCCACGGCCACTACCCCGCAGGCTTCATCCAGGCGTGTCGGGCCCTCGTCATCACGGCCATCATCCTGGGCTTCTTCGCGAGCCTCCTCGCCTTCCTGGGCATGCAGTGCACCTCGCTGCTGGCCGTCGACGTCGCCACAAAGGGACGCATCACTTTCGCCGCGGGGGTCATCTACATCATGGAAGGTGGCTCGCACACTGCTCCGACGCTGCGACCCGGTGGCTTTTGAGTCTCAATCGGAGCTCCGACCCTGAGACTCGGTGGCTCCGAGTCTAAAATCGGAGCTCTCTCAGAGTCTCAATCGGAGCCTCATTCGGAGCTCCACCTTGAGACCCGGTGCCTCCGAGTCTCAATCGGAGCTCCACCCTGAGGCCCGGTGGCTCCGAGTCTCAATCGGCGCTCTCTCAGAGTCTCAATCGGAGCTCCACCCTGAGACCCGGTGGCTCCGAGTCTCGGTCGGAGCTCCACCCTGAGACCCTGTGTGTGTGTGTGTGCCACCCTGTGTGTTTGTGTGTGCCACCCTGTGTGTGCGTGCCACCCTGTGTGTGTGTGTGTGCCACCCTGTGTGCGTGTGTGTGTGCCACCCTGCGTGTGTGTGTGTGTGTGTGCCACCCTGCGTGTGTGTGTGTGTGCCACCCTGCGTGTGTGTGTGTGTGTGCCACCCTGTGTGCGTGTGTGTGTGCCACCCTGCGTGTGTGTGTGTGCCACCCTGTGTGTGTGTGTGTGTGCCACCCTGCGTGTGTGTGTGTGTGCCACCCTGCGTGTGTGTGTGTGTGTGCCACCCTGCGTGTGTGTGTGTGCCACCCTGCGTGTGTGTGTGTGTGCCACCCTGTGTGTGTGTGTGTGTGTGCCACCCTGCGTGTGTGTGTGTGCCACCCTGCGTGTGCGTGTGTGTGCCACCCTGCGTGTGTGTGTGTGTGTGCCACCCTGTGTGTGTGTGCGTGTGTGTGTGTGCCACCCTGCGTGTGTGTGTGTGCGTGTGTGTGTGTGTGCCACCCTGTGTGTGTGTGTGTGCGTGTGTGTGTGTGTGTGCCACCCTGCGTGTGTGTGTGTGCCAGGGCTGTCCGAGCTGATCGCCATCTCGTGGTACGCCACGCAGGTCGTCAACGAGTTCTTTGACCCGCTCTTCCCGGGCACCAAGTGAGGGTCCGAGTCGTGACGCGGTGGGGGGGGGGGGGTCTTGGGGGGGGGTCTTGGTGGGGGGGGGTCTTGGTGGGGGGGGGGGGGTCTTGGTGGGGGGGGGGGGGGTCTTGGGGGGGGTCTTGGGGGGGGGGGGATCTTGGTGGGGGGGGGGGGGGTCTTGGTGGGGGGGGGTCTTGGGGGGGGGGGGGGGGTCTTGGGGGGGGGGTCTTGGGGGGGGTGGTGTAGTGGCGGTGGGGCCTGGTCCAGTGCCGCACGGCGTTGCGCAGCGTCAAACGTCGCGATCAACGGCGCCGCATAGTCAGCCCACTCGACAACATCGCTCGTTGTCCACCTCACTCGTGTCAACCTCGCTCGTTGTCCACCTCACTCGTGTCAACCTCGCTCGTTGTCAACCTCACTCATTGTCAACCTCACCCATTGTCAACCTCACCCATTGTCAACATCACCCATTGTCAACTTCACTCGCTCAACAACCTCACCCATTGTCAACCTCACCCATTGTCAACCTCACCCATTGTCAACCTCACCCATTGTCAACCTCACCCATTGTCAACCTCACCCATTGTCAACCTCACCCATTGTCAACGTCACTCAATTAACCCCGATCATTGTGTGTCTGTGAGTATCGGTGTGTGTGGTGATGAGTGGTGCAACGGTTAGCTCTACGCTGCGCAACGAACCCGGCGACCCGACCTCGATTCCCGCTCATGACCACCAACACCACCAGTGTCTATTACCTGAGCCGGTCCTGGGCCTCCCCTAGGTCGACTCGGCCTCGAATGAGTACCTGGTGCGATGTGTTAACATCGCTACTTGGGGTAGACAAAGGTGGTCGGGCCCACCCCCTCGTGTGCCTTGCCGGCCTTCATAGGTGCTGCTACTCGCTACTAACAGCACTTGCCCCTACAGTCTGTTGAGGCTACACGGGGGATCTTTGTCTGTGTCTACCTTCATAGGTGCTGCTACTCGCTACTAACAGCACTTGCCCCTACAGTCTGTCGAGGCT
>NW_027615327.1:0-48809 GCF_965212315.1 Lampetra planeri | reverse complement strand
ACACACATGTGTGTGCATTGCGATAGAGGAATTGACTGCTGCGTGTATCGTCCACGCGATGATTGGAACGAGCTCGCAACCCAGCCACCTCCAACCCGCCCGTGTGACGTAGCAAAGCATCGCTCCGACCGCGTGAAAAAAATATAGAAACAACATTTTTTTTAAAATCCTTTTTATTAAGTTCGCTTGCTTGCTTGCTTGCGTGCTTGCGTGCTTGCTTGCTTACGACCGTGCAAATCTTTCGGTCGTTTTTTAACCCACTTCCCGTGATCCAATCGAGCTGACATTTTGCACACAGACTCGTTGTGCGTGACAATTAATTTTCCTGACATTTTTTTTTCCATAATTTTACACTGTTTAGGGAAAAAAATTTAAATATTTAATTACCAATTGCTTAATGGTGGCAGACAATCATCTGACCCATAGGTGGCAGCCATCTCAAGCCAGAGGACGAGAGGACTCTAGCCGCCACGCATATAAAGGATCTATAGTGAAAAACTTAGTTTTTAGGGGTTAATTTTTTTACATTTCCGGCAGTAAAACGAGAGTTGTGTTGAGATGTTCAGACGCCGAATCGAAACCTTTTGCAAGGAATCACGTCCGCGTGCACCGCACGGATTGTTGGTGAACATGTGTAGGGGTGATAATTGTTTTTATACCCTTCTATCTGGCAACAAAACTGACACCTTTTTACAAGGGAGTCATGTTTGCATAGACCGCAATACCTGCAGTCATAATACAAACAAAAGAACATAACTCTGATAATGTGCACTGTCCTTGAAGTTGATTGGTCCACACCCGAGACAGCTTTCCTTAGAGCCTATTCTCACATGGGTTGGACCAGATGACGCCAAAAGGCGCACAAGGAAAGCTGTCTCGGGGTGTGGACCAATCAACTTCAAGGACAGTGCACATTATCAGAGTTATGTTTTTTGTTTGCATTATGACTGCAGGTATTGTGGTCTATGCAAACATGACTCCTTGTAAAAAGGTGTCAGTTTTGTTGCCAGATAGAAGGGTAAAAAAACAATTATCATATTTTTACTGGCAAATGAGATGCCCATGATGTGTAGGGGTGTCAGGGGAAGGATTCCCACCAATAGGAGGGTTAGTGGGAGGGGTAATCGAGAATTGTAGTGCGTATTTAATGTGGCGCTGCACTCCGATGTTGTAGGAGAAAACATTTATTAAAACGTCTATTTAATTAAGTAGAACGTGTTGTCTATATTTATTTAAAGTTGCGCATTTTTATGTGACGTCACATTTCTCACCCCCCCCCCCTCCTCGTCACACATCGTCACAAATGTCTGACCCCCCCCCCCCCCCCAGGTGCGTGACGTCATTTATGGACGGCCCCTTGGGAAAACATCAAGAAAAATAGCGGTTAGCTGAGTCTCAACGTAGAGTAGGGGAGCGGCAATAACCCCCACCGCGCCATCCCCCGCTATGAATGTGTACCTGGGGAAGGTGGTGATCGCGAACCGTTAAACCAACAAAGCGTTCACCGGCCTTAATCTAAGTTGTCTTGTGGTTGTTGTTGTTGTTGTTTGACTTGCATCCCACGGGGATTTTTGCACACAGCGTTGGTGTAAACGGTGTTTTTCTGAAATATTTTGCTGTCTTTTCTTGGATTTTCTGTTTGCACTTAGTCACATATTCACTTTAAGATGTTTTCTTGTTCATGTTTTTAGTTTTTTTGTTTGTTGCGGTTGCACCCGATTCAAGAGCCGAATGGCTCACAGGGCTACACCTAATAAATGCAACTTGAAACTTGAACCGGCACGAGAGCTTAATCGCGATGGGCGGGCGGGCGGGCGTGGGTGGGGGGAGGGGGAGGGATGGGATTTCCACATTTTAAGATTTCGAGCGCTCGCCGGGCTAACTCCGAACTCACAGAAGAACTCCACTCGACAGCTCCCGGTTCATTTAGCCCCAATAATTACACTCAGAGCCGAACGCCTGTCCTGCGCCAACGCCGAAAATTCGCATTTTCACCCGTTAATTTGGATTTTTTTTTTTTGGGGGGGGAGGGTGGTGGTGGTGGTGGTGGGGGGGTAGCTAACTGGCTGTCTGACAAGCGGAGTAGGGATTAATCACGACTCGTGGAGTCTACGGGAGGAGGTAAGTGGCGCGGGGTGAGCAGTCCGTTCAACGATAATCCGCGACCGCGAATGGCAGTTCCTTCGTAGCGCAAAGTCGTTGCGATGTCTAAACGTCAGCCCCAGAGCGGGAGAGAACCCCCGCTGGTGGCAGTCGAAACGGCTCAGCGAGAGGCGAGGGGGGAGGCCGTGTGCCGGTGCCAGAGAGATGAGCGTGGAGATCCGAGCAGGACTTGGAATGTTGTGCTGCGTGTGAATGCGGCATTTCGCGTAGTTTGAACGGTGGGAGGGAGCGTAGAGAGAGAGGGGTAGAGAGAGAGGGGGTTAGAGAGAGAGGGTAGAGAGAGGGGGTAGAGAGAGAGGGGGTAGAGAGAGAGGGGGGTAGAGGGAGGGGGGTAGAGAGAGGGGGTAGAGAGAGAGAGAGGGGGTAGAGAGAGGGGGTAGAGAGAGGGGGTAGAGAGAGAGGGGGTAGAGAGAGAGGGGGTAGAGGGAGGGGGGTAGAGAGAGGGGGTAGAGAGAGAGGGTAGAGAGAGAGGGTAGAGAGAGAGGGTAGAGAGAGAGGAGGTAGAGAGAGAGGGGGTAGAGAGAGGGGGTAGAGGAGAGAGAGGGGGTAGAGAGAGAGGGGGTAGAGAGAGGGGGTAGAGAGAGAGGGGTAGAGAGAGGGGGGTAGAGAGAGGGGGTAGAGGGAGAGGGTAGAGAGAGGGGGTAGAGAGAGAGGGGGTAGAGAGAGAGGGTAGAGAGAGGGGGGTAGAGAGAGAGGGGGGTAGAGGGAGAGGGTAGAGAGAGAGGGGGTAGAGAGAGGGGGTAGAGAGAGGGGGTAGAGAGAGGGAGTAGAGAGAGAGGGTAGAGAGAGAGGGGGTAGAGAGAGGGGGTAGAGAGAGAGGGGGGTAGAGAGAGAGGAGGTAGAGAGAGAGGGGGTAGAGAGAGGGGGTAGAGAGAGAGAAGGGGTAGAGAGAGAGGGGGGTAGAGAGAGGGGGTAGAGAGAGAGGGTAGAGAGAGGGGGTAGAGAGAGGGGGTAGAGGGAGAGGGTAGAGAGAGAGGGGAGTAGAGAGAGAGGGGGTAGAGAGAGGGTAGAGAGAGAGAGGGTAGAGAGAGAGGGTAGAGAGAGAGGGTAGAGAGAGAGGGGGGTAGAGAGAGAGGGTAGAGAGAGAGGGGGGTAGAGAGAGGGGGGTAGAGAGAGGGGGGTAGAGAGAGGGGGTAGAGAGAGAGGGTAGAGAGAGAGGGGTAGAGAGAGAGGGTAGAGAGAGAGGGTAGAGAGAGAGGGGGTAGAGAGAGGGGGTAGAGAGAGAGGGTAGAGAGAGAGGGTAGAGAGAGAGGGGTAGAGAGAGAGGAGGTAGAGAGAGAGGGGGTAGAGAGAGGGTTAGAGAGAGAGAGGGGGTAGAGAGAGAGGGGGTAGAGAGAGGGGGTAGAGAGAGAGGGTAGAGAGAGGGGGTAGAGAGAGGGGGTAGAGGGAGAGGGTAGAGAGAGAGGGAGTAGAGAGAGAGGGGGGTAGAGAGAGGGGTAGAGAGAGAGAGGGTAGAGAGAGAGGGTAGAGAGAGAGGGGGTAGAGAGAGAGGGGTAGAGAGAGAGGGGGTAGAGAGAGGGGGGTAGAGAGAGGGGGTAGAGAGGGGGGTAGAGAGAGGGGGTAGAGAGAGGGGGTAGAGAGAGAGGGTAGAGAGAGAGGGTAGAGAGAGGGGTAGAGAGAGAGGGGGTAGAGATAGAGGGGGTAGAGAGAGGGGGTAGAGAGAGGGGGGTAGAGAGAGGGGGTAGAGAGAGGGGGTAGAGAGAGGGGGGTAGAGAGAGAGGGGGTAGAGGGAGAGGGTAGAGAGAGGGGGTAGAGAGAGGGGGGTAGAGAGTGGGGGGTAGAGAGAGAGGGTAGAGAGAGAGGGGGTAGAGAGAGGGGGTAGAGAGAGGGGGGTAGAGAGAGAGGGGGGTAGAGAGAGGGGGTAGAGAGAGAGGGGGTAGAGAGAGGGGGGTAGAGAGAGAGGGTAGAGAGAGAGGGGGTAGAGAGAGAGGGTAGAGAGAGAGGGGGGTAGAGAGAGAGGGTAGAGAGAGGGGGGGTAGAGAGAGGGGGGTAGAGAGAGGGGGTAGAGAGAGGGGGTAGAGAGAGAGGGGGGGTAGAGAGAGAGAGGGGGGTAGAGAGATAAGGAAATAACAGAGCGTGCTTCTTCGTGTTGTGGTGGGTTGTTGTTGTTGTTTGTTGTGTCTACGAAGACAACCAAAATGGAAAACACGAGAACATCTCTGGGGGTGGGCTGGGTGGGGAGGGTGGGGAGGGGAGGGGTGGGAAGGGGTTGGGTTGGGGGGTGGGGGGTGGGAGGGGGTGGGGCTGGGGTGGGGAGGGGGCTGGTCACTCCGTGGTGCCCTTATAAAACTCAACGTTTAACCTACTCACGCCGGCTTGCGCCCGCCCTCACAGTCGGGCATATTTGCGGAATACACCACGCCCTGGCCGTTGACCCTGCAGGCCATTGACCGAGCAACCCAACGTTCCTACCAGCTCCCTCCGCAGGAGGGATGTCTTTATTTTTTTTCCTGCCGAGCACCACCGCTGTTCTCCCTCCACTCGAGATGAAATTGTCGGCCACAACGCGTGGACGTGTCGCCCCCTCGTGCAACTCGTGTGTAGGTACACACACGTGTGTAGGTGCAACACGTGTGTTGGTGCAACTCGTGTGTAGGTACACACGTGTGTAGGTACACACGTGTGTAGGTGCAACACGTGTGTAGGTGCAACACGTGTGTAGGTGCAACACGTGTGTAGGTGCAACACGTGTGTAGGTGCAACACGTGTGTTGGTGCACACGTGCGTACCTACACACACACGCGTGTGTAGGTACACACACGCATGTGCCTACACGTGCGTGCCGACACCCAAAACAAAGACAAAGATCCCCTTTATAGCCTGTAACAGACTGTAGGGGCAAGTGCTGTTAGCGAGCAGCACCTATGAAGGCCGGCACAGCACACGAGGGGGGTGGGTGGCCAGCACCACGCCCGGCCGCCTTTGTCTCCCCAGTGGCGATGCTTACTACACACCGCACCAGGTACTCATTTAGAGGCCGAGTCGACCTAGGGGAGGCCCATGACCGGCTCAGATAATCCACACCGGTGTTGTCCGTGAGCGGGAATCGAACTCGGGTCGCCGGGTTCGTAGCGCAGCAATAATCGCCACACAACAACAACAACAACCGCCATTCGCCACTAAGTGGCGGTGACGTCACCACGACGCTTGTGCCAGGCCAAGTGCACCTTGAGGCTACCACGTGAAGTGTCGAACGCCCATTGGCAGGAGGTCACGGGGCAGACCCAGCAGGTGCCACGGGTCGACTGACCGAGATGACCGAGATGACTGGCTGATGCACCACCTGTGCCCCCTACTGTGCCAACTTGCTGTGCTTTAGCCACCCGGCGCTCCGCTCGTTGTTGTGAGCGTCGCTCCTCCGCCCTCCGTTGTTGTTGGAGGGCGACTGCCTCCAACTGCCCAGTAGCGTCCTTCACGAGCCTCCTCACCGCCACACACACACGTGGCCACACAGAGCAGTTTTTTCACTAATTTGAAGGATGTTTTATTTTTTTTTGGGGGGGGGGGGCAGAGCTGTGACGTCATATTTGAGGGGGGGGTCTGACTTTGTGACGCCGTGTGACGAGGGGGGGGGGGTCAAAAAATTTCCCAAAATCGCGTGACGTCATTTATGGACGGCCGCTAAGTGGTGTCTATTTCTCTCATCATGGGACTCTATCGGATGAACGTTGAGCCGTATTGGGGCATGGGGCGACCAGCAAGGTCTGCAATAAGGTAGGGCAATGACAAGGGGTTGACAGGTGAGTGGTATGATATTTGGTTTTTTACCCTTTTATCTGGCAACAAAACTGACACCTTTTTTGCAAGGAGTCATGTTTGCATAGACCACAATACCTGCAGTCATAATGCAATGTATACATTATCAGAATTTTGCAGTCATAATGCAAACAAAAAACATAACTGAAAATGTACACATAATGTACACATTATCAGAGTTATGTTTTTTTTGCATTATGACTGCAGGTATTGTGGTCTATGCAAAAATGACTCCTGGTAAAAAAAGGTGTCAGTTTTGTTGCCCGATAAAAGGGTAAAAAAAACAATTTTCATATTTTTTACTGGCATATGAGGTACCAATGGTGAGGTGAGTTAGTAGTGAATGTACATCGCATTCATCATTTTTAAATCCTTTATATTAAGTTCGCTTGCTTGCTTGCTTACGACCGTGCAAATCTTTCGGTCGTTTTTAGCCCACTTCCCGTGATCCAATCGAGCTGACATTTTGCACACAGACTCGTTGTGCGTGACAATTAATGTTCGTGAAAAAATTTTTCCAAAATTTTCAAAATTTTACACTTTTTAGGACAAAAATATAATATTTAATTGCCAATTGCTTAATGGTGCAATGCAATCATCTGACCCATAGGTGGCAGCCATCTCAAGCCAGAGGACGAGAGGACTCTGGCCGCCACGCATATCAAGGATTTATAGTGAAAAACTTTGTTTTTACGGGTTATACTTGTTATTTATAGAGCGCGCATACCGAGCGGGAATCGAAGCGGGGTAAGAAAATTAACTCCTCCCCCAGCAGTGTAAATGAACTATTGCGGCTAAAGTGTCTCCGTCTTTGGTTGGTTGGTGGAGTGGGGGGGGGGGCTACCCATGTCCGTCCCGTGCTCGAGCCCACCACGGACGAAAGGGGCAGCAGCTGCTCGAGGGGGTCACCGCCGAGTTCACTTTGGTTCTCTTGGTTCTTTCGGTAAAGCCACGTAGGTAAAAAATGAAATTAAAATTAATAAAAATAAAACAATAAAAAAATATAATTTACTTTTATTTTTTATTGTTTAATTTTATAATTATTTATTTTATTTTTTTATTGCTTTCTTTTTATTAATTTTAATTTCATTTTTTACCTACGTGACTTTACCGAAAGAACTAAGAGTATGAATCCTTGCAGTCACGAAAGCTTCAAATCTAGAATTCACTTTGGTTGCAGTGCGCGACGCAGCACACGCGATCCCAGACAGATCGCTCCGTGCATTTTGATGGGGGTCGATTCGTAGAGAATAAAAAAGCCATCGTTGTACCGTACTTCTAAGCTCCCACGCAGATGCCCCCCCACTCGCCCTTTCGCCTGTAAATAAAAACACATTCCTGCAGAGGGAGCTGGTAGGAACGTTGGGTTGCTCGGTCAATGGCCAGGGTCAACGGCGGCGTGGTGTATTCCGCAAATATGCCCGACTGAGGGCGGGCACAAGCCGGCGTGAGTAGGTTAAACGTTGAGTTTTATAAGGGCACCACGGGGTGACCAGCCCCTCCCCACCCAGCCCCACCCCTCCCACTCCCCACCCAGCCCCTCCCCACCCAGCCCCACCCCTCCCATTTTTGGATGCACGACGGACGGACACAATAATCCCCTGTGGGCTGGTGTAACCAGGAGGCTCCTACCAGTACCAGCACTAAACCAGGTGTGGTCAAGTATGGGTACACCACCATAGCCTTGCCAGGGATGCTTGTGGTTTTATCCCCATTTGAGCGTCTTGCAATTAAGCCACCTTCAGCAGAAAATCCACTAAACTCACCGCATCACGCACTCGGCACTAGCAAGTACATTTCATTGGTTAAATTCGAAATTCCATCACAGTTCCTACGATTGCTTTTTCATTGCTTTCATGGCTTTATTTTGGTGATTTCGAAAAGTGTATTGGTTTTGGCATGTTTGTGTTGTTGTAGTACAGAGTTATACTGATGGCCTTAATCTAAGTTGTCTTGTGGTTGTTGTTGTTTAACTTGCATCCCACTGGGATTTTTGCACACAGCGTTGGTGTACGGTGCTTTTTTCTGCAATATTTTGCTGTCTTTTCTTGGATTTTCTGTTTGCACTTAGTCACATATTCACTTTAAGATGTTTTTTGTTCATGTTTTTGTTTTTTGTTTGTTGCGGTGCACCCGATTCAAGAGCCGAATGGCTCACAGGGCTATACCTAATACATGAACTTGAAACTTGAATCGTGGACACGGACAAACTTTGGCGAGGAAAGCCGAGGTGTGTGTGCGTCTCGAGTGGTGGAGGGGGGAGGGGAGGTTGACAGGAGATGGCCACATATTATCACCGTGTTGGAATTAGTATTATAAACATGCCAAGTCCGTACGCCAAATAACTCTTATTAACTTGTCAAAGCACTTTAGCCAAACAAATATCAATGATTAAAGCGATAGCCACCCTCCCTCCCTCCGCAGAGCATAAGTTAATTTTAAGTGGGCCCGTACTGCCTTCAAAACAACATTTTTATTTTTCGATTTAAAGCTTTCGTGACTGCAGGGATTCATCTTCTTGGTTCTTTCGGTAAAGTCACGTAGAAGGGAAGTAATAAAATAATAAAAATAAAACATAATAAAATAATTCTCACGACGTTTCGGCCACAACGCAAGCAGCCGTCCTCGGGTGAAGACCAGGTCTGTCGGGGAGACAGCGGAAACGTCGTGAGAATTATTGTATTGTTTTATTACTTCCCTTCTACGTGACTTTACCGAAAGAACCAAGAAGAGGAAAATAATTCAGAATTATTTTATTATGTTTTATTTTATTATGTTTTATTTTTATTATTTTATTATGCTTTCTTTTTATTATTTTATTATTTCCCTTCTACGTGACTTTACCGAAAGAACCAAGAAGAACAACAACATTGGTGAGCCGCCTGTTTGTTAATTGCACGCCACGTGGGCATGTCACGTTAACGAGAAGTCGTCGCTCCGGCTTTGATGCGTTCGACGGCTACGTGTGAACGTTCACGAGGGCTCGCTCGCTTCCAGGTCGAAGTTGGGGGTGGGGGGGGTTTAGGGGAGTCAGTCTGTTGAATTGCGGTGAACACCTTGTGTGTGCGCGTCTTTAACTCACATTTTGGAATAGGTTAAAGAAAATCCGCACAGCGACAGCGTCTCTCAACTGACACCACCCGCACAGGCAAATCCGGTCTCACACAAAGCCAAAGATACACAACCTCGTATAGCCTGAACAGACTGTTGGGGCAAGTGCTGTGAACGAGCAGCACCTACGAAGGCCGACACGGCAACACACGAGAGGGGTGGGTGGGTGGCCAGCACCACAACAAAGACAAGATAAAGTCAAAGACCCCCCCCCACCTGTATAGCCTTAACAGACTGTAGAGGCAAGTGCTATTAGCGAGTAGCACCTACGAAGGCCGCTACGACTACATATGTAGTAGCTACTACTACATATGTAGTAGTAGTAGCTACGGGCTCCGCACTTTCAATGGCCCCGCGCTAAATGCTTTCAAGCTATCAATTCCGGTTCAGCGATTCTGCACTTGCTCTATTACTATAGTACTATACCGCCTTCAACTTTTACGAACAACCGGGTGTTTAAGGGTAGCGATTTGTCGTATTATCTGGCTGTATAGCAAATGAAAAAATGCAATTACTTCACTGAATTTTTTTTTATATTTCTGTTTTTATTTCTTTATTTTGGACCCCTTTATAACATCTGCTACAAGCCCCACACTCGCTTCATCCGACACTCGGTGGGGGGGGGGTCCCCCAAACCTGTTGGTTCTCTGGACCGCTGCTGGAGTCTCCACGCAAGGTCCGCGTGTGGGTGGAGTGTGGGTGGAGTGTGGGTGGTGTGTGGGTGGTGTGTGGGTGGTGTGTGGGTGGTGTGTGGGTGGTGTGTGGGTGGTGTGTGGGTGGTGTGTGGGCTAAGAGAGGTGGGTGGTGTGTGGGTGGGGTGTGGACTAGGAGAGAGAGGGTGGGTGGAAGCGATCTGCACAATCATTGCCGATTCACTGCTGGAGACGTTCGCTTGCCCGAGAACGCAAATCGCCGTCGACCGCGTGAGCATTTGTGGCACGCGAATCGTGTCCCCAGCGTCGTCATCAAACGGCCACAAAAGTTGAGAACCACCGGAGGTGGACTTCCTCCCCCACCCCCCCACCCCCTACCTCGTCAGCTGTAACGCGACAACAAAGAGTGGTGGGGGGTGTGGCATTCCCTAAGAAGCTCTGCTCCACTGCTGGATGGAGACGCGTTCAGAGCAGCCGTGGTGGTGGTGGTCGTGCAAAAGTTGGTGATGGCGGTGGCGGCGTCGTCGTCGATTCGCTCCGTCAGCGCTTGACGACGAGCGACACGATGAAGACGAGGAGCAGGAGGGAGAGCAGCACCATGAGGATGACGGTGATCACGACCATGCCGCCCGATCGTCCGCCAAACACCGGCACGCTCGCGGGCCATCCCACTGGGCTCTGTGGGCCACCACCACCACCACCCAGCACGGCAAAGCGAGGCACAACACCGTGGCGGCGTGTTAGCGACTTCGTCAATGTACCAGCCAATGTACCAGCCAGCCAATGCACCAGCCAGCCAATGCACCAGCCAGCCAATGCACCAGCCAGCCAATGCACCAGCCAGCCAATGCACCAGCCAGCCAATGCACCAGCCAGCCAATGCACCAGCCGTTCTAAACTTGTTTTTGCTACAACCTGTACCCCCCCCCCCCCCCCACCTTAAAATGTTGACTTGAAACTTTCGTGACTGCAGGAATTCATATTATTTGGTTCTTTCGGTAAAGTCACGTAGTTAGAAGAAAAATAATAATAAAAAGAGTGAATACAAACAAGATGTTTTTTTAATTGCTTTTGTTGTTATTTTTCTACCTATGTGGTTTTTACCGAAAGAACCAAAGAATATGACCCCCCCCCCCCCCCTTGTTGAATTTTGTTTCAATAGAGTATTCCTCCATTCTCCGCCCCTTGCCAGACCCAACATGGTTCCGAGAAATAAAAATGCATGAATAACGAGCATCAATATTTGTAACCAATCGTCCCATTTTTTGTGAGGTATCCCGACTTGGCTAGTAACTGCAAGTGAAAAAACTAAATAAAACAATCAACGGACACTGCACACGTGATGCAAGTTGTTCGCGCTTGCCAGTTACTCTTGGGAACCCAACAAAATTGTTTATGATCAAGGCGTCAGGGTTGGGATCAAACCCACGACCTCCTGCGTACCAGGCGAGGTATTTAACATCTCATAGCCACCGTGATGATGATGAGAGAGAGAGAGACACGCAAACTCCAAATACACAGCAGCAGGCGTCAGGGTCGGGATCGAACCCACGACCTCCTGCGTACCAGGCGAGGTAGTTAACATCTCCTAGCCACCGTGATGATAACGAGAGAAAGAGAGGAACGCCAACTCCAAATACAGCAGCAGCAGGCGTCAAGGTCGGGATCAAACCCACGACCTCCTGCGTACCAGGCGAGGTAGTTAACATCTCCTAGCCACTGCGGGGGCACTTACTTTGATGGGGCTGAAGGGTTCCCGACCAGCCGGTTTCCGCAACGGCCGAGTCGTTCAGAAACACGTAGACGTTCACCCTGCAACCACGAGTATAACAAAAGGCAAACATTGCTCACACCCCACCACCCAGGTAGCCTTAGACGCGGGGCCGGATTAGGATTGTGTAGGCGCCAGGACTATAGGCAACTGTGAGTGCCCCCAGTAATACTGTTTGGTTCGATCGATAAAGTCACATAGGTGGGAAAATACCTACGTGACTTTTCCTAAAGAAGCAAAGAGTATGATTCATGCAGTCACGAAAGCTTCAAAATCAAGATTGAAACCCCCCAGTAAAATTTCAAAATGGAAAACAAAGTTAAAGAACATTTTTATTTATTTTTTGCAAGGCTAATAAATTCTAGATGTGAAGCTTTCGTGACTGCAAGGATTCATATTCTTAGGTTTTTTCGGTAAAGTCACGTAGGTAAAAATGTTTTATTAAAATAACTTTTATTAATTTTAATTTTTTACCTACGTGACTTTACCGAAAAAACAAAGAGAATGAATCCTTGCAGTCACTAAAACTTAAAATCTAGAATTAAGTTACATTTCTTGTATTAGTATTCAATTATATTGTTTGCGTTTTAGATTTGAGTGGGGGGGGGGGGGAGAGTACAGAGTTTTAAGTATTGACTTAAAGACAAGCTCTGTGTGTCTCGGTGTGTCTGTCTTGTTTCTCTAAAATTTAGCAATCTTTGGAAGAACGTAATCAACCAGGTGGGGTGTTGACTTATGTTAGCCGACTATGTTGCATTGCATTATATTTCTAAGTTTACTAGGTTTGTTTTCTCATTCATTCGTACCTGATGATTGCTTGTGTTGAAATCGAAACGTCGTATGCTATTATTTAATTTAGTTTCATTTCTACGCGACTTTACCTAAAGAACCAGAGAAAACAATGTACCGTATAAACTAGTTTCGATTTAAAGTGTTCGTGACTGCAGGGGTTCATCTTCTTGATTCTTTCGGTAAAGTCACGTAGAATGGAAATAATAAAATAATAAAATAAAACATTATAAAATAATTGTCACGACGTTTCGGCCACAACGCAAGCAGCCGTCCTCAGGTGAAGACCAGGTCTGTCGGGGAGACAACTGTATAAACCCAACTTAAAAGTCGCAATGGGTGATATGACCAGGAACGTCATGGCAATGATGAGCGCGCACCAGAAAAACAAAGTTGGAAGCTGTAAAACATTTTTTTTATAAAATTAAAATCTCACCGGTAGAAGGCGCTTGGGTCCAGCAAGGGATTGCAGTTCACGTCGCCGGGATTAGACTCCAGTTTCTCGACGCAATCCTCCGCGCCGAGACGAAAGAGGTCACCCGGCTGGGCAGCTGCCGCCCTCTGCCCTGGCTCCACCATGGCCCTCCACCGCAGCCGCACGGCGTCGCTAAGCGGCGCCAAGGGCCGAGACCCCGAGCCGCCCGGCGAACTGGCGACGACCTCACCGGCGGTCGCGCGAATCGGCGTCGGCGTCACCGTCGGTACCTCGGTGAACGTGGGGACTCGATCGGCGGCGCGGGCCAAGTCGGCGAGGACGGGAACCCAGCGCGTCAACGCCGCCGTGCCGTTCTGCAGCAGCTCCTCTTCCTCGGCAGCCGCGCCAACGCCGCCACCGCCGCCGTCTCTCAAAGCCCTCAGCGAGTTCAACATCGCAGACGTTCTGCCCAACAGCGGCACGGCGCGCTCGCTGGTCAAGTTTCCGTCTGCGGTGGCCGCCAGCTTCTGGAGGTCGCCCAGCAGCGCCGCGAGGTTGCCCAGCAGCTCGGCGCGGCTCGCGAGCCTCGGTGGCGTCGATCCTCCCGAGGTAGCGAGGGCCACCGTGGTGGTGGTGGTGGCGGCGGCGGCGGCGGCGGCCGGCGGTGGTGGTGGTGGCGGAAAACGAAACGGCCGCGCGCGTTGACGATGGCGCTGAGGTCACCTGCGGCGTGGGCCAATCTCGCACGGTCTGCCGTCCGTCGGCCCTCTCGGTCAGAGCTCGCTCGCGTCGAGACGACCGCTCGCTCGCCGTCGCTCCGACACCACCACCACCACCGGCTCCCGCGCTCAGCGCCTTCACCTGCTCCGAGGTCAACCCCAGCCGCTTGGCAACCTCGGCCAGAATCGAAGCGGCGGTGAGGTTCGCCGTGGCGTTGACCGCGCCGAAGAAAGCGGCGACAGTGTCGGAGCCGAGACCCAATTCGCGGCTGAGATTTGTGAACGCGGCCATCTGCTCCGGCGTCAAGACACCGACGACGTCGCTACCGAGAACGTCGCCGTTCTGAAACTCGCGACTGGCGTTAATTGCCGATGCGCGGACCGGCAGGAGCCAATCCTCGGGGCGAAGCACGCAGCCGGGTAGCGGCAGCGCGGCCACCACGTAGGTGGTGGCGTTGGTGGCGCTCCCGTTGGAGACGCGCCTCTGGTAGCCGGGGATGACCTCGGGGTGACTGATGTCTGCACACAGAGCGAGCGAGCGGGGGAGGGAAAGAGAGGGGGATTTAAGGAGACCCGGTCATGGACGATTTGCTTGCGGTGTGGTTGTCTCGCGTGGTGCCTGGCCACGAGGAATTTTTTTTTTAAATCGGGGAAACTTTATCATCTCCTTTGGTTCTCTCGGTAAAGTCACATAGAAAGAAAATAAATTAAATAGAACACGACGTTTTGATTGTAACACAAGCAGTCGTCATGAGGTAGAAAACAAACCTAGTGAACTTAGAAATGCAATTTTGATTTGGAGCTTTCGTGACTGCAGGAATCCAATATGTGTTATAATTACGGTCTTGGGCTGTTGCAACCACAGGGGATTATTGTGTCTGTCCGTCGTGCATCCAAAAATGGGAGGGGTGGGGAGGGGAGGGTGGGGAGGGGCTGGGTGGGGAGAGGCTGGTCACCCCGTAGTGCCCTTATAAAACTCAACGTTTAACCTACTCAGGCCGGCTTGCGCCCGCCCTCACAGTCGGGCATATTTGCGGAATACACCACGCCGCCGTTGACCCTGGCCATTGACCGAGCAACCCAACGTTCCTACCAGCTCCTTCCGCAGGAATGTGTTTTACAGGTTTGAGGTGGGTGTCACCCAAGGGCAAGTAGGCGGAGTTCAAGATAGAAATGCAATACAACAGAGTGTCGGCTAACAACAGTAAGCACCTTACCTGCTGACCGAGAGAGACGACAAAGATCCCCCGTGTAGCCTTAACAGACTGGAGGGGCAAGTGCTGTTAGCGAGCACCTATGAAGGCCGGAACGGTACACGAGGGGGTGGGTGGCCAACACCGCGCCCGACCGCCTTTGTCTCCCCAGTGGCGATGTTTACACACCGCACCAGGTACTCATTTAAGGCCGAGTCAACCTAGGGGAGGCCCAGGACCGGTTCAGATGATCGTCACTGGTGTTGGCCGTGAGAGCAGGAATCGAACCCGGGTCGCCAGGTTCATAGCGCAGCGCGCTAACCACTGCACCACCGCTCCCCGCTAGAGAGCGACGACACAGAAAGACAGACACACAGCGAGAGACAACAGAGACACACACAAACTTGATCCTGCTAGCTCAGAGGGTCCCCCCCAGCCTTCCTCACCGGGTTCGGGGACGTTGGATGCGCTGGAGCGAGTGACGGCCACGCGTAGCGAGTAGCTGCCCGTGCCGTTGGCGTTGGGCAGCAGGAGTTGGACGCAGCGAGGCAGCACGAGGAGCAGGGAGCGACTGCTCCGCGCGGCCAAATACACGGACGCGTCCGCCTGCGTCACGGGCATACCTGGAGATTTTCGGACAAAAGTCGGTCACTCGTTCACCCACCCACCCAGTCAGTCAGTCACTCGTTCACCCACCCAGCCAGCCACTCGTTCACCCACCCACCCAGCCGTTCGTTCACCCAGCCGTTTGTTCACCCACCCAGCCAGCCGTTTGTTCACCCACCCAGCCAGCCACTCGTTCACCCACCCACCCAGCCGTTCGTTCACCCAGCCGTTTGTTCACCCATCCAGCCAGCCACTCGTTCACCCACCCACCCAGTCGTTCACCCACCCACCCAGTCGTTCACCCACCCACCTAGCCACTCGTTCACCCACCCACCCACCCACTCGTTCACCTACCCAGCCACCCAGCCACTCGTTCACCCACCCACCCAGCCACTCGTTCACCCACCGAGCCAGCTAGTTACTCGTTCACCCACCCACCCAGCCAGCCACTCGTTCACCCACCGAGCCAGCCAGTTACTCGTTCACCCACCCACCCAGCCAGCCACTCGTTCACCCCACCCACCCAGCCATCCACTCGTTCACCCACCGAGCCAGCCAGTTACTCGTTCACCCACCCACCCAGCCAGCCACTCGTTCACCCACCCACCCAGCCAGCCACTCGTTCACCCACCCACCCAGTCACTCGTTCACCCACCCACCCAGCCAGCCACTCGTTCACCCACCGAGCCAGCCAGTTACTCGTTCACCCACCGAGCCAGCCAGTTACTCGTTCACCCACCGAGCCAGCCAGTTACTCGTTCACCCACCCAGCCAGCCACTCGTTCACCCACCCACCCAGCCAGCCACTCGTTCACCCACCGAGCCAGCCAGTTACTCGTTCACCCACCCAGCCAGCCACTCGTTCACGATGTTGCGGCTGCGTTGGCAGTCGTGCGTGCAAACACAATAACACGCATCGGTTAACGTATGCACGTTGAACTTCTTTCGCACCGTACGTAGCAAACCGTGCTAATTAATTGTGCGGGGGGGGGGGGCATACTAATCACAAACATCAGTTCTAAAGAAATTATTGTTCGAGATTTTCAAGTGCATAGCTCCAATGGCTTCCCGATATCGACAGTGAAGAGCGTTCCAGACGGCCGCAGGAGCGCATCCGAAAGTGCGCGATGGAACACCGTGGCATCGAAAGGAAAATTAAATAAAATAGGCGACGTTTCGGGCAATGGCCCTTCTTTATTAGGACGAAGGACCATCTCCCGAAACGTCGTCCATCATATACGCTTCGCCTTTTAAAGGCGACAGCGTTGTCAGTGACGAACGGGGTTGCGTGTTATGGTTTGCGCACCACTAATAAATAGCGCACCACCTACAAACATTTTGGTTTAATTCCTTAAAATTTTTAAAATAAATAGGGGGTGAGGGGGGGGGGTTGCAGTTACAGACAAACCGGGGGCAACCTCAGTAGCTGCACACTGAGGATCGTGCTGGCGTGGGAGATGGAGCGATGGATTGGGTTCAGCTCGTGCACAGGAGGCCCGGGGTGGCTCGTTGCATCGAAAGACTGCGCGCGCGCGAGCGAGCGAGCGAGAGAGCGAGAGTGGTTTTACTGGTAGGAACGAAGTGGACCAGCCTACAATAGATTATTTCGTCCGTCCGACTGTCCGTCCGTCCGTCCGAGTAGCAACATCGCCCCCTACTGCAAACACTTGGCAGGACCCTACAAAAAACCTTTAGACTCAGTGGGGCTTTCCTGGCTTAACAAGTGTAATAATACATTATGTTTATATTCTTTGGTTATTCGTTCCTACCAGCCCACCCCGCAGGGTCCTGTTCATCCAGCAGTGGACTAAGACTGCCCTGCAGTGGCAGCAGAGGGCACTTACTCAGATGAACTCGAGTAGCGTTGGCTTCGACGGAAGAAGATGAAGAAGCACGTGGGCTCAGCACGGTCACCAGCATCATCATCAGCCTCATCATCCGCAGCAAGCGAAGCGCGTTCATATTCAACCAAATTCAACAACGAACCCAAACCCGTGGGGGGGGGGGGGTCACAAAATCGTAATTCTCGCTCGACTTTCACCGCTCCTCAATCTCCACGCTGCCGATCCAGACTCTCCGGCTCCACCCTCCCACGCTCCTCCTCCCCTCCTCCCCCCTATTTAACACGTCGCTCAGGCGCGGGCACGCAGGTGGACAGGTGAGAGTCACCCTCACGTGATGAGCACTAATTACCACGAGCCCTCGTTGTCTATTAACTCCCCCCCGCACCTCCCACCACCCACGCCTCCCCCCTTCCCACCCCCGCCTCCCACCCCCCCCGCCCCTCCCACCCTCCCCCCGCCCCCTCCCACTCTCCCCCCCACCTCCCCCCCCGCCTACCCCCCCTCCCACCCCCCCCTCCCACCTCCCCTCCCACCCCTCCTCCCACCCCCCCTCCCACCCCGCCTCCCACTCCCCCGCCCCTCCCACCCCCCCCGCCCCTCCCACCCCCCCCCGTCCCTACCCCGCCCCTCCCACTCTCCCCCCCGCCTCCTCCCCCCCGCCTACCCCCCCTCTCACTCCCCCTCCCACCCCGCCCCTCCCACCCCTCCTCCCACCCCCCTCCCACCCCCCTCCTTCCAACCAACCACCCATCCCTTATCAATTCCACAAGGAGGAAACAATCAAACAATCAACGACCTCGCGATCATTGATTTACTTACACACACACACACACACGCGCACGTGGTGGTGAACGGAGGTGGGAAGACGGTGCCTCTTGCATCGTTTCAATTTGCCAATTAACTGGGATGGATTTTTCATTTATTGTTTACCATCATGTCTACTAGTGTATTGTATTACATTGCTGTTTTTTTTTCTTTTTTACCTTTTCTTGTTTCATTGTATGCAATGGCAGAGATTAGGGATTTATAAAGTACAACCGTAACCATAATCATATAAACAGAAATCTATTTCATAGTAATATATGGGGGGGGGGGCATTTTGAGCATATTTGAATATTGGAGGGGTGGGGACACATAATATAATTACTATAATTATATTATAATACGGTAGGAACCTCCTGGTTCCGCGTCTCTGTGTGTCTCTCTGTCTGAGCGTGTCTGTCTGATCTGTATATCCCCCCTCCGTATCTCCCCGTGTCTCTGTGCGTCTGTGTGTCTGTGCGTGTCCATCTAATCCATATCCCCGTGTCTCTGTGCGTCTGTGTGTCTGTGCGTGTCCATCTAATTCATATCCCCGTGTCTCTCTGTGTCTCTGTGTGTCTGTGCGTGTCTCTCTGTGTCTCTGTGTGTCTGTGCGTGTCTATCTGATCCATATCCCTGTGTCTCTCTGTATTTCTCTCCGTGTCTTTCTGTCCCCGTGTCTCTCTGTCCAAGTGTCAATGTGTCTGTGCGTGTCTCTGTGTCTATCTGATCCCTGCCTCCGTGTCTCTATAATCTGTATATCTCCCTGTCTATCTGCATCAGTGTCACTGTGTCTGTGCGTGTCTCTGTAATCTGTATATCTCCCTGTGTCTGTGTGTCTGTACGTGTCTATGTGTGTCTCTGTGTATCTACCTGTGTCTCTATGTGTCTGTGCATGTCCATCTGATCCCTATCCCCCTGTCCCTCTGTATCCGTGTCTCTCTGTGTGACTGTGTTTGTGCGTGTCTCTCTGTGTCTCTCTGTGTCACTGTGTGTCTGTGCGTGTCTCTGTGTGTCTCTGTATGTCTCTGTGTGTCTGTGCGTGTCTCTGTGTGTCTCTGTGTGTCTGTGCGTGTCTCTCTCTGTGTCTCTGTGTGTCTGTGCGTGTCTCTCTGTGTGGCTGTGTGTCTATGCGTGTCTCTCTGTGTCTCTGTGCGTGTCTCTCTATGTCTGTCTGTGTCTCTGTATGTCTCCGTGTGTCTCTGTGTATCTGTGTGTCTGTGCGTGTCTCTCTGTGTCTCTGTGTGTCTCTGTGCGTGTCTCTCTGTGTCTCTGTGTGTCTCTGTGTCTCTCTGTCTCTGTGTGTCTCTCTGTGTCTCTGTGTGGCTGTGTGTCTGTGCGTGTCCCTCTGTGTCTCTGTGTGTCTGTGCGTGTGTCTCTGTGTCTCTCTGTGTCTCTGTGTGTCTCTGTGTGTCTCTCTGTGTCTCTGTGTCTCTGTGTCTCTCTGCGTCTCTGTGTCTCTGTGTGTCTCTGTGTCTCTGTGTGTCTCTGTGTCTCTGTGTATCTCTATGTCTGTGCGTGTCTCTCTGTGTCTCTCTGTCTCTCTGTGTCTCTCTGTGTCTCTGTGTGTCTCTGTGTCTCTGTGTATCTCTATGTCTGTGCGTGTCTCTCTGTGTCTCTCTGTGTCTCTGTGTGTCTCTGTGTCTCTGTGTGTCTCTCTGTGTCTCTGTGTCTCTGTGTGTCTCTGTGTCTCTGTGTGTCTCTGTGTCTCTGTGTATCTCTATGTCTGTGCGTGTCTCTCTGTGTCTCTCTGTGTCTCTCTGTGTCTCTCTGTGTCTTTGCGTGTCTCCACCGGAATCTCACCACCAGAGACACGTGGGGGGTGGCGAGGGGGGAAATCCCCGCGTCACTGAGACCCCCCGCCCCCCACACCCCCCACGCCCCCCGCCCCCGCCCCCACGCCCCCCGCCCCCCCGCCCCCCACGCCCCCCGCCCCCACGCCCCCCGCCCCCCGCCCCCCCGCCCCCCCGCCCCCACGCCCCCCACGCCCCCCGCCCCCGCCCCCCCGCCCCCGCCCCCCCGCCCCCTCGCCCCCCCGCCCCCCCGCCCCCACGCCCCCCCCCGCCCCCGCCCCCCCCGCCCCCCCTCCGCCCCCCCCGCCCCCTCGCCCCCCCGCCCCCGCGCCTCCTCGCCCCCACCCCCGCGCCCCCCACGCGTCACTGTCGAGAACTCGGGTGACGTCACCCGGCACTCCCTCGCGCTCGCCCGGCCGTGTTGTTGAGTGTGGTGAGTGAGTGTGGTGAGCGTGGTGATCGTGGTGAGTGTGGTGAGTGTTGTAAGGGTTGGTGAGCGGTGTGTGTGTGTGCTGTGTGTGTGCTGTGTGTGCTGTGCTCTGTGTGTGTGCTGTGTGTGTGTGTGTTCTGTGTGTGTGGTGTGTGTGAGTGCTGTGTGTGTGTGGTGTGTGTGTGTTCTGTGTGTGTGTGGTGTGTGTGTGTTCTGTGTGTGTGTGGTGTGTGTGTGCTGTGTGTGTGTGGTGTGTGTGTGCTGTGTGTGTGTGGTGTGTGTGTTCTGTGTGTGTGCTATGTGTGTGTGCTATACGCTGAACTTCTTTCGCACCGTACGTAGCCAAACGTGGTAATCGGAGGTGCAGTGTTGAGTCTATGGGCAGTGTTGATTCTATGGGTAGTGTTGAGTCTATGGGCAGTGTTGATTCTATGGGTAGTGTTAAGTCTATGGTGGAGTGTTGAGTCTATGGGGCAGTGTTGAGTCTATGGGGCAGTGTTGAGTCTATGGGCAGTGTTGAGTCTACGGGGCAGTGTTGAGTCTATGGGTAGTGTTGAGTCTATGGGTAGTGTTGAGTCTATGTGCAGTGTTGATTCTATGGGTAGTGTTAAGTCTATGGTGGAGTGTTGAGTCTATGGGGTAGTGTTGAGTCTACGGGGCAGTGTTGAGTCTATGGTGCACTGTTGAGTCTATGGGCAGTGTTGAGTCTATGGGGCAGTGTTGAGTCTATGGGCAGTGTTGAGTCTATGGTGCAGTGTTGAGTGTATGGGCAGTGTTGAGTCTATGGGTAGTGTTGAGTCTATGGTGCAGTGTTGAGTCTATGGGTTAGTGTTGAGTCTATGGGCAGTGTTGAGTCTATGGGCAATTTTGAGTCTATGGGGCAGTGCTGAGTCTATGGGTAGTGTTGAGTCTATGGGCAGTTTTGAGTCTATGGGCAGTGTGTATGCTGGACTTCTTTCGCACCGTACGTGAGTGAGTGAGTGAGTTGGCCGAGGGCTTCATTGCCTTCACGGCCGTCACCTCACCCATGAATCTCCCGCTCCGGCTTCTCATCCTCTTGTCCACCACCTCCTCCTCCTCCATCTCCTGCACAACCTCCACCACCTCCACCAACGCCTGCAACATCACCTCGTCCACCAACGTTCGAGGTGAGAATCTCAGCACCTGTTCACTCACCTGTTCACTCACCTGTTCACTCACCTGTTCACTCACCTGTTCACTCACCTGTTCACTCACCTGTTCACTCACCTGTTCACTCACCTGTTCACTCACCTGTTCACTCACAAAGGCTCATTCCTAGCAGCGTGCTTCAGCCGCACCGAACCTCACAAAAAATTAACCCGTAAAAACAAAGTTTTTCACTATAAATCCTTTATGTGCGTGTTCAATGGGCCACAACCCAGCCCACATTGGTCTTTGAAACGGGCGGCTAGAGTCCTCTCGTCCTCTGGCTGGAGATGGCTGCCACCTATGGGTCAGATGATTGCCTGCCACCATTAAGCAATTGGTAATTAAATAGACTTTTTTTTACCTAAAAAGTGTAAAATTTTGGGGGGAAATTTTCACGAAAAGAAATTGTCACGCACAACGAGTCTGTGTGCAAAATGTCAGCTCGATTGGATCACGGGAAGTGGGTTAAAAAACGACCGAAAGATTTGCACGGTCGCAAGCGCGCAAGCAAGCAAGCAAGTGAACTTAATATAAAGGATTTAAAAATAATATCCAGGTGCCTACCTTGGCTCCTCCCACCCTCAACCAGTATATATACAAATACTGTGTTCTTGTAATTTCTCTCACTTGATACAGCTATCGTGCTGTGACTGTTCCACCTGAAGACGGAGGCTTGTGTTGCCTCCGAAACGTCGTGATTTTATTTTATTTTTATTTTACTTTTATTAATTTGAATTTTTTACCTACGTGACTTTACCGAAAAAACCTAAGAATATCTTCACTCACCTCTTCGCTCACCTCTTCACTCACCTCTTCGCTCACCTGTTTTACTCCGCAACACACACAGCCGCTTGAATGCTGCACCTTTTGTTGATTGGCTGCGTCGGGTGGTGGAGGGTTTAACGACACAAATTTACGTATCGTAGTGTAGAGTATAGTGTAGTGTATAGTGTAGTGTATAGTAGTGTAGTGTATAGTAGTGTAGTGTATAGTAGTGTAGTGTATAGTAGTGTAGTGTATAGTGTAGTGTATAGTGTAGTGTATAGTAGTGTAGTGTATAGTGTAGTATATAGTAGTGGAGTATATAGTAGTGTATAGTGTAGTGTATAGTAGTGTTTCTATAGTTATAGTGTTAGTGTATAGTGTAGTTATAGTTAGTAGTGTATAGTATAGTGTATAGTATAGTGTAGTGTAGTGTATAGTGTAGTGTATAGTAGTAGAGTGTAGTGTATAGTGTGTAGTTTATTAGTGTAGTGTAGTGTAGTGTTAGTAGTGGTGTATGTAGTGTAGTGTAGTGTTAGTGTATAGTGTAGTGTATAGTAGGTGTAGTGTTAGGTGTAGTGTTAGTGTTTAGTAGTGTCAGTAGTGTATAGTGTAGTGTATAGTAGTGTAGTGTATAGTGTATAGTGTAGTGTTAGTGTAGTAGTGTAGTTTAGTAGTGTATAGTGTAGTGTATGTTGGTAGTGTGTTAGTAGTGTGTATAGTAGTGTATAGTATGAGTGTATAGTATAGTGTATAGTGTAGTGTATAGTAGTGGAGTGTATAGTAGTGTAGTGTATAGTGTAGAGTATAGTAGTGTATCATAGTGTATTGTATTTTAGTGTATTGTATAGTATAGTAGTGTATTGTAGTGTATAGTAGTGTATAGTGTAGTGTATAGTAGTGTAGTGTAGAGTATAGTAGTGTAATGTATTGTATAGTAGTGTAGTGTATAGTTTTGTAGTGTATAGTAGTGTATAGTGTAGTGTTATAGTTAGTGTAGTGTATAGTAGTGTATAGTGTAGTGTATAGTAGTGTATTAGTAGCGCAGTGTATTTTTAGTGTATAGTAGTGTAGTGTATAGTGTAGAGTATAGTGTATAGTAGTGTATAGTGTATAGTAGTGTAGTGTATAGTAGTGTATAGTATAGTAGTGTATAGTAGTGTAGTGTTTAGTGTAGAGTATAGTGTATAGTAGTGTAGTGTATAGTAGTGTAGTGTATAGTGTAGTGTATAGTGTAGAGTATAGTGTATAGTAGTGTAGTGTTTAGTTTAGAGTATAGTGTATAGTAGTGTAGTGTATAGTAGTGTAGTGTATAGTGTAGTGTATAGTGTAGAGTATAGTGTATAGTAGTGTAGTGTTTAGTGTAGAGTTATAGTGTATAGTAGTGTAGTGTATAGTAGTGTAGTGTATAGTGTAGTGTATAGTAGTTGTAGTGTATAGTGTAGTGTATATTATGGATAATATTGGTCGTGAAAGCTTTACCACTGCCGCTAAGTAGTCCGAGATAGAACGGTTTAATATTCTTTATACTCTTTTTGGTTTTTTTCGGTAAAGTCACGTAGAAGAAAATAAAAATTATTTTATTTCAAAAATTATTTTATTTTATTTTCTACCTACGTGACCAAAGAGCATGAATTCCTGCAGTCACGAAAGCTTCAAATCAAGATTGATATTTACTTTGTTAGACCGGATGTCACGGACTTTTCACGAAGTTCTCTTATCACGTTCACGATGCTGGGTGGATGGATGGGGATGGCGAGGCGGGGTTGGATGCTGTGTGCTATGCATAATAAACACATTGTCCTGCGGAGGGAGCTGGTGTAGGAACGTTGGGTTGCTCGGTCAATGGCCTGCAGGGTCAACGGCGGCGTGGTGTATTCCGGCAAATATGCCCCGGACTGTGAGGGCGAGCACAAGCCGGCGTGAGTAGGTGAAACGTTGAGTTTTATAAGGGCACCACGGGGTGACCCAGCCCCTCCCCACCCAGCCCCCTCCCACCCCCCACCCCAGCCCCATCCTCCCCACCTAGCCCCATCCTCCCCACCTAGCCCCCTCCCCACCCCTCCCACCCCAACCCAGCCCCACCCTCCCCCACCCAGCCCGTTCCCACCCTCCCCACCCAGCCCGTCCCCACCCCTCCCCACCCAGCCCCTCCCGACCCCAGCCCCTCCCCACCCAGCCCCTCCCCACCCTGCCCCCACCCTCCCCACCCAGCCCCTCTCCACCCCTGCCCTCCCCCACCCAGCCCCTCCCCACCCTCCCCTCCCCACCCAGCCCCACCCAGCCCCCTCCCCACCCTCCTCACGAAAGCTTCAAATCCAGATTGACCCAAAAGAATACGAATCGGGATTGACCCCTAAACAGGTCACGGTGCCCACGTGCCCCGCGTGGCCCGCGTGTCGTTTAAACTCACCGGCGCGCGCGAGCCCAAGTTAACCACTCCAACCCGGCTCGTACGGGCCGGTACATCGGAGGCTTTTGCACGGACGCATCTATTGGCCGTGCTTAGGGCTGCGTTGAAACCCAACGTTCGGTCTTCACGGACGGACATTTGGGTGGACGTTTTACGTTTCCGCCCGTTTACAATCGCGGAAACGCTGTAACTACGTGTGGAGGGTGGTGGGGGGGTTCGCGTGGGAAATAATAAAAAAAAAACCCGCGTCCAGAACACACAAAGATAAAGACAAAGATCCCCCGTATAGCCTTAACAGGCTGTAGGGGGCAAGTGCTGTTAGCGAGCACCTATGAAGGCTGGCACAGCACACGAGGGGGTGGGTGGCCAGCACCACGCCCCGACCGCCTTTGTCTCCCCAGTGGCGATGTTTACACACCGCACCAGGTACTCATTTAAGGCTGAGTCGACCTAGTGGCGATGTTTACACACCGCACCAGGTACTCATTTCAGGCACACACACACACGCGCGCGTAATATATTTTTAAATGTTTATTTTTATTTATTCTCAGAAAATGTTCAACCCCCCTTTTCGTGCGGACTCGATGTGACCACGCGAATGTTTTGTGGTGGCTTTAGGGGGGAGGGGAGGGGAAGGCAGGGACGACTTCCTTGTTTCTGTTCCAAAACGGTGACTCATGAATTGTGTGTTGAGGTTTCGCTTCGGTTTCTTGTTAAACCTCCTCCGAGTGGGTCTCTCTGCCTGCTGCCGCAGCTACAACCCACTCACACCCTTCTTCCGGTACTTGTGGACGTGTGTGTGAGTGCGTGTGCGCGTGTGTGGGTTGGTTGGCCAACGTTATCGATAAAAAAGCCAAATTTGGCTCAACATAATTTTGCAGAACTCTATTTAAAGTAAGAAATTGTTTTTCATGGACCGATTACACATCACGTGGGATTTTCCAGGTGAAATATTTTTCCGAAATTTAAAAAACTTTTTTTTTACTCATTGATTCCTCCCTAACCGCCCAGGGTCTGACTCTTTCTGTCTCGCCCATCATCATCGCCACTGTGTTCAGCCAGCAACAACACACGCACCAACTCGACTCACTGACTCAACCACTTACTCACCACACCGAGTACATAGAGGACCGCAGAACTTGGGGGAGAAAATGCAGCACCAGCTGACCACGCAGCTGCTGCTGCTGATGATGATGCTGATGCTGCTGATTGCTGCTGATGCTGATGCTGCTGCTGCTGATGCTGCTGATTGCTGATGCTGCTGATGCTGCTGCTGCTGATGCTGCTGATGCTGCTGATGCTGATGCTGCTGATGCTGCTGCTGCTGCTGATGCTGCTGATGCTGATGCTGCTGCTGATGCTGATGCTGCTGATGCTGCTGATTGCTGATGCTGCTGATGCTGCTGATGCTGCTGATGCTGATGCTGCTGATGCTGCTGCTGATGCTGCTGATGCTGCTGATGCTGATGCTGCTGCTGCTGATGCTGCTGATGCTGCTGATGCTGCAGCTGATGCTGCTGCTGCTGCTGATGCTGCTGATGCTGATGCTGCTGATGCTGATGCTGCTGATGCTGCTGCTGCTGATGCTGCTGATGCTGCTGATGCTGATGCTGCTGATGCTGATGCTGCAGCTGATGCTGCTGATGCTGATGCTGCTGCTGCTGATGTTGATGCTGCTGCTGATGCTGCTGATGCTGCTCGTGTCTGTGGTTCCTCATCAGGCGTCGTGGTGACGAGATGTTAACTACCTCGCCTTGTGGTCGTGGGTTCGATCCCGACACCGATGCCTGCTGTATATTTGTAGTTTGCGTGTTCTCCCTGTGGTCGCGTGGATTTTTTTGTCCGGGGTCCACTGTTTTTTCCCTACTCCGCATTTAGAATCAACATGCATTTCCACACGATAGCCCAGTGGGCCTTGCCTGGTAGAATAAAAAAATATTGTTTTGGAAGTTTATATAATTACAGGACTTGCCCCAACAGGCCTGTGTGTGTTTCTGCGCATGCTACTCGGAGGAGACCTTGAATTTTTTTGGCGATACGTTTTGTTTCGATTGAAAGCTTTCGTGACTGCAGAGATTCATCTTATTGGTTCTTTCGGTAAAGTCACGTAGAAGGGAAGTAATAAAATAATAAAAATAAAACAATAAAATAATTCTCACGACGTTTCAGCCACAACGCAAGCAGCCGTCCTCAGGTGAAGACCAGGTCTGTCGGGGAGACAGACCTGGTTATTTTATTACTTCCCTTCTACGTGACTTTACCGAAAGAACCAAGAAGATGGATACGTTTTGTGTCATCGCAGAAATGAAGCCCTTGCCAACGCCACAAAACGTGACCTTGACTGGACGGAACTTCTTCTTCAAGCTCAAGTGGCAAGCTCCTGCCGACTGCGAGAACTGCACATACGAGGCGCGGTGGCAACAGTAAGATTCCTCCTCCATGGCGCCTCGCCAAAGACGAGGGCTGTTCGGCTTCGGGGCTGTTCCGCGCTGCCGGTTTTACCCGATGAATGGCGAGAGAGCAAATTCTGTCACCGGTCAGGGTTTGCCGCGCGTACGCAAACGCGTGCGGTGGGGAGAAAACGAGTGCGGGTGCTACCACCTCTCGCAAAGACGTCTTGGCGGGGAGTGGAAGAGGGTCATCAATTTGCCCTCCCGTAGTGGGGAGAGACAATTCTGCTGGCATGGATGGCAGATACGGTCAACCCTTGTTAAATCGACACATTTTGGTTCATCTGGCTTTTGTCGAATTATCCAATATTCCTGAATTATGTACAATAAGTGGTAATCCCCCAGTGCCTCCTGCCCCAATTTAAAAAAAAATATTTTCCAAACTTTTCACACACCAAAACACAAAGACAAAGATCCCCCGTGTAGCCTTAACAGACTGTAGGGGCAAGTGCTGTTAGCGAGCACCTATGAAGGCCGGAACGGCACACGAGGAGGTGAGTGGCCAGCGCCACGCCCGACCGCCTTTGTCTCCCCAGTGGCGATGTTTACACACCGCACCAGGTACTCATTTGAGGCTGAGTCAACCTCGGGGAGGCCCAGGACCGGTTCGGATAATCGTCACTGGTGTTGTCCGTGAGCGGGAATCGAACCCGGGTCGCCAGGTTCATAGCGCTAACCGCTACACCACCATACGCATTGACACACACACAGACACACCCAGCCCGCATCAGTTCCATCCAACGCTTTGGATTTGTCCCGCCGACTTAAGCCCCTCTTCTACGACCACTTGATGTCGGCGTAGACGACACTTCCCAGAGGGTTGGCTTGCACACGGTGCGCACGTAGGGTAAAGTCCAAAACCACGCGCACCGCCGCAAGACCGAGCCCATTGTTTTGGTCGTGACGTGCGCCGTCCTTCCCCGTGCGTGCCCAAATCGGACCCATCCGGTACGGCGAATTCGGCTCGTGGCGAATTGCTCATGCACCGTTTCTACGCCGACAGCGCCCCAATTCCGAATGACCAAATTGCCGAAATGACGAATGCACGTCAAAGGCTTAATTCGCTCCGCTAGCATCGAAAGTTATCCCTTTTTCACCCGGAAAACGTACTTTAAAAATATTTAAACAATAGATATGAATACGTAAAGATGCTAACGGCATTAGAAACACATAATATTAAAAGAAACGTGGTTAATCGGTGCATTAATTAATATTTACTGTGCCTACAAAAGCCCGTTGTTAACAGGGAAATGGTCGGTAAACAAACACATTGGGCTCTATGGAGGCACTACTCTACTATACACTACACTACAATACACTACACTACTATACACTACACTATACTCTACACTACACTACTATACACTACTATACTATACACTACACTATACACCAGAGGTGGGACAAAGTCATTGTTATGCAAGTCCAAGTCGAGTCGCAAGTCATCAAATTCATGACTCGAGTCTGACTCGAGTCCAAGTCACATGACTCGAGTCCACACCTCTGCTATACACTATACTATACACTACACTACTATACACTACACTATACACTACACTACTATACACTACACTATACTCTACACTACACTACTATACACTACACTACTATACACTACTATACTATACACGACACTATACACTACACTACTATACACCATTACTATACACTACACTACTATACACTACACTACTATACTATACACTACACTACTATACACTACACTACTATACTATACACTACACTATACACTATACTATACACTACACTACTATACACTACACTATACTCTACACTACACTACTATACACTACACTATACTCTACACTACACTACTATACACTACTATACACTACTATACACTACACTATACACTACACTACTATACACTACACTATACACTACACAATACACTACTATACACTACACTACTATACACTACACTACTATACACTACACTACTATACACTACTATACACTACTATACACTACACTACTATACACTACACAATACACTACACTACTATACACTACACTACTATACACTACACTATACTCTACACTACACTATACACTACTATACACTACTATACACTACACTATACACTACACTATACACTACTATACACTACACTATACACTACACTACTATACACTATACACTACACTATACACTACTATACACTACTATACACTACACTATACACTACACTACCATACACTACACTACTATACACTACACTATACACTACACTACTATACACTACTATACACTACACTATACACTACACTATACACTACTATACACTACTATACACTACACTATACACTACTATACACTACTATACACTACACTATACACTACACTACTATACACTACTATACACTACTATACACTACACTAAACACTACGCTACTATACACTACGCTACTATACACTACACTATACACTACACTATACACTACTATACACTACTATACACTACACTATACACTACTATACACTACTATACACTACACTATACACTACTATACACTACTATACACTACACTATACACTACTATACACTACTATACACTATACTATACACTACTATACACTACTATACACTACTATACACTACACTATACACTACTATACACTACTATACACTACTATACACTACACTATACACTACTATACACTACTATACACTACACTATACACTACTATACACTACTATACACTACTATACACTACACTATACACTACTATACACTACACTATACACTACTATACACTACACTGAAACTGCCGTTTTGCGTTACCGCCCACAGCTACGGCTCCAACAGTTGCAACACGGAGGACTGCAGTCCTGGTAACGTCGGCGCTGCAACAAGCTGCGAGCTGTCCATCTCCCAGGACATGCTGATGGACAAGATCATCGTTGATGTGCGCACCACGTCAACGCAGATCGACAGCTCTTCCGCGTGGGTGCAAATACGTTGCCTGCCTAGGAACGTCGGTGAGTTAAACCTCGACTTGAAACTTTCGTGACTGCAGGGATTCATCTTCTTGGTTCTTTCGGTAAAGTCACGTAGAAGGGAAGTAATAAAATAATAAAAAAAACATAATAAAATAATTATCTTTCGATTTAAAGCTTTCGTGACTGCAGGGATTCATCTTCTTGGTTCTTTCGGTAAAGTCGTCACGTAGAAGGGAAGTAATAAATAATAATAATATTATGTTTTATTTTTATTATTTTATTACTTCCCTTCTACGTGACTTTACCGAAAGAACCAAGAAGATGAGTTAAACCTCGCGGCGACGTGACGATCCAGACGCGTAGAGTCCCGATGCGCCATGGATAAGGCTTTGGGGGCAGGCCTGCGTCTTGAGGCGATCCGGCCGTACGTAATGGCGCCCCTCGATACGGATTAATGCGCCGGTTATTCACGCTTCGTTCGGCTCAGTATTGGACCGCGTTTTTCATCATCTCTCCCATCGGTCCTCCCCTCCCTCCCTCCCTCTTTTTTTCTTTCCTTTCGATCATGGGCGCCATAGTAGCTAGGAGATGTGAACTACCTCGCCTGGTATAAAGGAGGTCGTGGGTTCGATCTCGACCCTGACACCTGCTGCTGTATATTTTGAGTTTGCGTGTCTCTCTCTCTCGCCATCATCTTCAAGGTGGCTAGGAGATGTTAACTACCTCGCCTGGTATAAAGGAGGTCGTGGGTTCGTATCCCGATGCTGACGCCTGCTGCTGTATATTTGGAGTTTGCATCTCTCTCTCATCATCATCATCAAGGTGGCTAGGAGATGTTGACTACCTCTTCTCCTCCCCTTCCATCCCTCTCCCTCTCCCATCCCCCTCCTCCCCCCCCATTCCTCCCATCCCTCTCCTCCCGCCCCATCCCTCTCCTCCTCCCCCCATCCCTCTCCTCCCCCCCCATCCCTCTCCCCTCCCCTCCATCCCCCTCCTCCCCCCCCATCCCTCCCATCCCCCTCCTCCCCCCCCATCCCCCTCCCATCCCCCTCCTCCCGCCCCATCCCTCTCCTCCCCCCCCATCCCTCCCATCCCTCTCCTCCCCCCCCCCCATCCCTCTCCCCTCCCATCCCTCTCCTCCCCCCTCATCCCTCCCCTCCCATCCCCCTCCTCCCGCCCCATCCCTCCCATCCCTCTCCTCCCCCCCATCCCTCTCCTCCCCCCCCCATCCCTCTTCCCTCCCATCCCTCTCCTCCCCCCTCATCCCTCCCCCCCATCCCTCCCCTTCCATCCCTCTCCCCTCCCATCCCTCTCCTCCCCCCCCATCCCTCCCCTTCCATCCCTCTCCCCCCCCCATCCCTCTCCTCCCCCCCATCCCTCCTCCCCCCCATCCCTCCCCCCCCCCCCTCCCCTCCTGCCACCAGTCGAGCTCGATGCCCCACGCGTGACCCTGTTCAAGGAGGGCGACAGTCTGCGGCTGGCCGTCACTCCTCCCGAGTTGAACCACCTGGACGGGGAGAATGTGGTCCTTGACACTTACAGAGCAGTCATCACCGCCGCCGGGGAGCAAAACCACAACGTGAGTCGTCGTCATGGTTATCGTCGTCGTAGTGATTATCATCGTCGTCGTCGTCATCGTCATGGTTATCGTCGTCGTAGTGATTATCATCGTTGTCGGGATTATCATCGTCATGGTTATCATCATCGTCGTGATTATCGTCGTAGTGATTATCATCGTCGTCGTCGTCGTTTTCGTCATGGTTATCATCATCATCTTCCTGATCATTGGCCAGAATCGGAATATTTATTTTGACTGCGCCTACATACTCACCCGCCTCTGTCTCTCTTGTAAAATGAACTCGCCCAGGCGTTCCCCTTTGCGCTCTCAATATGTAGAGATCCACACCGATGCACTGCATGGACAAACCGCCCTACGTCCATCTGTCCACACCAAAAGAGAATAGAGTAAAACCTTGGATTGCGAGTAACTTGGTCTGCGAGTCTTCTTGGTTCTTTCGGTGAAGTCACGTAGAATGGAAATAATACAATAATAAAAATAAAACATAATAAAATAATTCTCACGACGTTTCGACCACAACGCAAGCGAGCTGGCGGTCCAGGACCCGCACAAAGCACGGGTTCAAACCGCCAGGAGATTTACCGGCTGAAAGCGATGATGGGAAAGGTTAAGAAACAACCGACCCCCTCCCCGTAGCGCTAACGGCGTCATCGCCATCACCACCGCCACTTGGCGGTGGCGAGGCAACGTGGACTGGCCGATGCGTGGCTCCGAGGAGAGCACGCTTGAAGGGTTGACTGTGGAGGGTGGCGCTCGTAACGACGCGGTATGGCGCGTGTGCCGGTGTGTTGTTTTCCTGCCGTGAGGGCTCGCATGTTGGAAATGACTCCAGCGCAATCGCAGCTGGAGGAATAAAGTTGTCTGCAAAGTCAAAATCTCTCTCGCTCGCTCTTTCTCTCGCTCGTTCTCTCTCGCTTGCTCCCTCTCGCTCGCTCGCTCTCTCACTCGCTCTCTCTCGCTCGCTCGCTCTCTCTTTCTCTCACTCTCTCTCTCGCTCGCTCCCTCTCGCTCGCTCTCTCTCGCTCGCTCTCTCTCTCGCTCGCTCTCTCTTTCTCTCGCTCGCTCTCTCTCGCTCGCTCTCTCTCGCTCGCTCTCTCTCGCTCGCTCTCTCTCGCTCGCTCTCTCTCTCTCACTCTCTCTCGCTTGCTCTCTCTCTCTCACTCGCTCTCTCTCGCTCGCTCTCTCTCGCTCGCTCTCTCTCTCGCTCGCTCTCTCGCTCGCTCTCTCTCTCTCTCGCTCGCTCTCTCGCTCGCTCTCTCTCTCTCTCGCTCGCTCTCTCACTCGCTCTCTCTCTCGCTCGCTCGCTCTCTCTTTCTCTCACTCTCTCTCTCGCTCGCTCGCTCTCTCTCTCTCTCGCTCGCTCGCTCTCTCTCGCTCGCTCTCTCTCACTCTCTCTCGCTCGCTCTCTCTCTCTCACTCGCTCTCTTTCTCTCTCTCTCTCGCTCTCTCTCGCTCGCTCTCCCTTTCTCGCGCTCTCTCTCTCACACTCGCTCTCTTTCTCTCTCTCTCTCGCTCGCTCTCTCTCGCTCGCTCTCTTTCTCTCTCGCTCTCTCTCTCACACTCGCTCTCTGGCTCTCTGCGCTTTCAGGAGGAAGTGGAATTCCAAGGGAGCGAGTTTACGTTCCCCGTGAACGGCAGCATATTCAGGACGCTGAGCAAGCCGAGGCTGTGCGTGAGGGTGCATGCGGTGGTCACCATCGGGTCGTGGGAGAAGGAGACGGAGAAATCCACGGAGGAGTGCGCGCAGTTCAGCCGGGAAGGTGGGGACGAGCGACGCGCTGATGTCCTTGAAACAATCTCGTAGCTTTCGATTGAAAGCTTTCGTGACTGCAGGGATTCATATTCTTGGTTCTTTCGGTAAAGTCACGTAGAAGGGAAATAATAAAATAATACAAATCAAACATGATAAAATTCTCACGGCGTTTCGATTGCAACACAAGCAATCATCATTTATTATTTTTCGATTTAAAGCTTTCGTGACTGCAGGGATTCATCTTCTTGGTTCTTTCGGTAAAGTCACGTAGAAGGGAAATAATAAAATAATACAAATCAAACATGATCAAATTCTCACGGCGTTTCGATTGCAACACAAGCAATCATCATTTATTATTTTTCGATTGAAAGCTTTCGTGACTGCAGGGATTCATCTTCTTGGTTCTTTCGGTAAAGTCACGTAGAAGGGAAATAATAAAATAATACAAATCAAACATGATCAAATTCTCACGGCGTTTCGATTGCAACACAAGCAATCATCATTTATTATTTTTCGATTTAAAGCTTTCGTGACTGCAGGGATTCATCTTCTTGGTTCTTTCGGTAAAGTCACGTAGAAGGGAAATAATAAAATAATACAAATCAAACATGATAAAATTCTCACGGCGTTTCGATTGCAACACAAGCAATCATCATTTATTATTTTTCGATTTAAAGCTTTCGTGACTGCAGGGATTCATCTTCTTGGTTCTTTCGGTAAAGTCACGTAGAAGGGAAATAATAAAATAATACAAATCAAACATGATCAAATTCTCACGGCGTTTCGATTGCAACACAAGCAATCATCATTTATTATTTTTCGATTGAAAGCTTTCGTGACTGCAGGGATTCATCTTCTTGGTTCTTTCGGTAAAGTCACGTAGAAGGGAAATAATAAAATAATACAAATCAAACATGATCAAATTCTCACGGCGTTTCGATTGCAACACAAGCAATCATCATTTATTATCTTTCGATTGAAAGCTTTCGTGACTGCAGGGATTCTTATTCTTGGTTCTTTCGGTAAAGTCACGTAGAAGGGAAATAATAAAATAATACAAATCAAACATGATCAAATTCTCACGGCGTTTCGATTGCAACACAAGCAATAATCATTTATTATCTTTCGATTGAAAGCTTTCGTGACTGCAGGGATTCTTATTCTTGGTTCTTTCGGTAAAGTCACGTAGAAGGGAAATAATAAAATAATACAAATTATGTTGCGGTCGAAACGTCGTGATAATTTTTATTGTTTTATTAGTATTATTTTATTATTTCCCTTCTACGTGACTTTACCGAAAGAACCAAGAATATAATCTCATAGCTGTCAACCCATCACGGTTTACCCCGTATTCTTGCCCAGGGAAATAGAGTGTTCAGGTCCCTGCGGCGTACAGCCGTTTCAACACGGGCACACATTTTTATTTTGTCCATGTGTTTGTGTTTCTTCCTTGTGATGGTGACTTTGTAGGATGAACGTTGAGATTTATAAGTGACATGGGGTGACCAATTCGGTCTGAGTTGGTCTGTAATAAGGTAGAGGGCACTGATCAGGGGTTGACAGGTTTGTAGTGGTAAGTGTACTAGTGGTGAGTGTCGTAGTGGTGAGTGTACTAGTGGTGAGTGTAGTAGTGGTGATTGTATTAGTGTCGTGGTGAGTGTACTAGTGATGAGTGTAGTAGTGGTGAGTGTACCAGTGGTGAGTGTAGTAGTGATGAGTGTAGTAGTGATGAGTGTAGTAGTGGTGAGTGTACTAGTGATGAGTGTACTAGTGGTGAGTGTAGTGGTGAGTGTAGTGGTGAGTGTACTAGTGGTGAGTGTACTAGTGGTGAGTGTAGTGGTGAGTGTAGTAGTGGTGATTGTATTAGTGTCGTGGTGAGTGTACTAGTGATGAGTGTAGTAGTGGTGAGTGTACCAGTGGTGAGTGTAGTAGTGGTGAGTACCAGTGATGAGTGTAGTAGTGGTGAGTGTATTAGTGTCGTGGTGAGTGTAGTAGTGGTGAGTGTACCAGTGATGAGTGTAGTAGTGGTGAGTGTATTAGTGTCGTGGTGAGTGTAGTAGTGGTGAGTGTCTATTTATCTGTGTTTCTCCCTTGTGATGGTGACTCTGTAGGATGAACGTTGAGATGTATAAGAGGCACGGGGTGACCAATAAAGTGTCTGCATTGGTCTGTAATAATGTAGCCACTGATAAGTGGTTGACAGGTTTGCAATCTCTTAACTTGTGCCGGCCTTCACAGGTGCCACCCGCCACTAACAGCACTTGCCCAAACGGTCCGTTAAGGGGCTACGCAGTTGAGCGACAGTCACATCCTCGTCTGTTTTGTGTCTCCGCGCAGAGCTGAACACGCTTCTGCTGGTGCAGCTGCTGCTGCTGTCGATCTTCATCATACTGGTGACGGCCGTTGGCTACTACTTCACGATGCAGTACTTACACGTCGCCAATGACCGCCTGCCCTTCGTGCTGGTGAGAGCGTCGGCACTGTCGTCACCGATGTCGTCGTCGCCAGTGACGGAACCGCACAATCTGCGGTGCCCTCTACCTTATTACAGACCTGTAAAATCACCGTCACAAGGGAAAAACACAGACAAAAAAATGTGTTTTGCCCGAATTGAAACGGCTGTACGCCGCCTGTAGCCGAAAACTCAATTTGCCCTGGACAAGAATCGGGGGTAAAAAAAAAACCGTGATGGGTTGACAGCATTGGGACTGGGACTAAACAAATCGGCGCCCCGGCAGTTTAATATTATTAAACGCGCTGGCACCAACAAAATAATTGGGGCTGTTGGAGGCGGCTAAGATGTCGCGACGTGACGACGACGACGACGACGACGACGATGGCGGGGGGGTGATGTTGTCGTCCGACATCGTTTGTGGGGGCGGAGGGATGGGGGGTCCCCGTTTGGGCCGGGAGACAAAGTGAAAACAAGGAATGGGGTTGCCGGCCAGGAAGAATATTTGGGGCTGCCGAATATATGAAGCAAGTGAGAGGGTAAAAGGGCAATGAAGCGTACACACACTTATAGAGGGAATGAAATATTTTTATTAAAAAAAAAAAATCTTTTTACTCTGATCACATCTGCAATTTGGCCACACATACTTGCAATACGTTTCTCTAATCTTAACGTTCAGTTGTGTGCCGTGGCGACCTTCACAGGTGCTACTCGCCAACAGCACTTGACCCAACGCTCCGTTGAAGGCTACGCGTGGGGGCGGGGATCTTTGTCTGCGTTCCCTTCTCAGGCCGACCTGCTGCCGGACGAGGGCAGCGACAAACACCCGACGCCGGGATCCCACCACGGGCCCCCGGCGGCCCGGCCCTGCCACGAGCCTGACTCGCACCCCATCTCCGTCGTGGCGGTCGTCGACTGCCCCCGCAGCGGCTACGACCGCGTCGCGATCTGCGCCGTGGCCCACGACTGCGGCCGCCGCGGCTCGCCCTCCGAGGGGTTCCCGCGCGAGCGGCGTCGCCCACCTAATCCTCCTCCGCCGGCGGGTGGCAGGGCGAGAGAGATGGTGGCAGGACGAGGAGGAAGAGGACGAGGAGAGACTGGCGGCGAGCCAGGCCCTGTCGTTGGACGAGATCCCGCTCGCCGGCGCCGCACTCGTCACGGACACCGAAGGGCACCGGCTGGCGGACGCCGCTTATTCGGGCGTCGCCATGCCGCTGTTGGAGGTCGCGGGGGGGCGACAACAGCAACGGCGGCAGCAGCGAGCGCCTCTACAGGGGGAGCGACGCGGACGAAGACGACGACTGCCCCGGCGTCTGCTCATGAGCCGGCTGGCGGCGCCCGGCGAGTGCGGCATCGACGCCGGGGTGGCTGCTGGGGGAGGCGGCGGCGGCGGGCGGCGAGTGGCAGCCCGTCTGCGCTGCAGCTCAGCGACATCTCGTCGCTCTTCGCTCCCGCGTGAAAGGCGGCGTGAAAGGCGGCGTGAAAGGCGGCGTGAAAGGCGGCTTGAAAGGCGGCGGGCGGCGGGGGAAAACTGCTCGCCTGCGATTTGTACTGGACGAGGATGATGGGTGGGTGGTGGTTGGGGGGGGGTAGGGGGAGATTTGCACTTTTAGGGGGGCTCGCTTTGCGCCGCCCCACCTCGTCTCGGCTGTTCTGCTGCTGCGGCCGAGTAATGGTGGCCCCCCCTCCCCGCCACCCCCCCGCCCCCCCCCCTTTACCCCCCCCGCCCCCCCTTTTTACCCCCCCCTGCCTCTCCCACCAGTCGCAGCTGTCCCTACGCAGGCCTGGCCTGCTAAACGGTTATGGAGGGCTTCGTTTGGCCGTCGTCCCCTGAAAGTCGGATAACAACTGCCAGCAACGTGAGTGGGTCACACGAGGAACAATGGATAGTGTCGTCGTCGTCATCGTCGTCGTCGTCATCGTCGACAAAAAATCATCGGCAGCCACGGTCAATCCGCTGCTGGACGAAAGGCATCCCTACGTGACTTTACCGAGAAAAAAAAAAAACCTAAGACTACGAATCCTTGCAGTCACGAAAGCTTCAAGTCTAGAAGTGTGGAGTTACGGTTGTTTTACCGCACCTCGCCCACGCCGGCCCCCTGCGCGTCCCAGGCTGCGAGGGAGAGCGTCGACGCCGGGAGCATAGAAGCGCGCGGCGGCACAGTACAACCATGTGCTTGTTACGCCGCGCTACCCCCTCTTCCACGCAGGAGCCACTGGGCCACGACGACCCAAGTTGAGCAAGTGGCCAGGTCGCCTCTATGCAGGCTCAAGTCGCCCATCAAGCAAGAGGTCGCACGGATTTTGATTCCTTACCCGTACCCGGCCGCACCAGGGTCGCAAACGGGTACCCGTACCCGGCCGTACCCGTACCCTACCCGTACCCGTACCCTACCCGTACCCGGCCGGTAGGGTAGGGGTATCGGGTACCCGATTGCGACCTCTGGGATGAAGCCATGTTGCAGGCGCGGGTGGGTTGATTCTAGGAACTTGAATTGTGAGAAGAGACAAGACGTTGGGAAATGAGTGACAAACGGTGACTCACCAGTGACTCACGGCCTACCCGTACCCGTTACCAGGCCGCACCAGGGTCGCAAACGGCTACTCGTACCGGCCGGGTACGGGTAGCCGGGTATCGGGTAGGGTACGGGTATCGGGTACCCGGTTGCGACCTCTGCCCGTCAAGTTTCTGAGCCCTTGCCACGAACTGGGGGGGGGAGATTGGGTCGGAGTGTGACACTTTATTGACGCCGGTGAGAACTGGGAAGCGATCATCCCGGGACGTCCCCGTCGGCAACAAATCTGTTTATTTATTGAGCGTCTTCGCCGCGGCGGAGGCGGGCGGCGGCTTTGTTTTGCATTTCGTAACAAATAAAGCGCGGGCTACTTGGGGCTTTCTGGCGGATACGATTCTGTGCGAGTCTCGTGGTGTGGAACAGCTCGCGTCAAAGCGTTCATACCCTGAGGTATGAATGGTTTGGTGTGAGGGGAGTGGCGGGTGAGGGGGTGCGGGGGGGGTGTCGTTTGCTCGTCAGTACGGGAATTACATTGAGAGACGGAGCACGTGGGAGAGAGAGACACAGAGACAGAAAGACAGGGATACACAGAGACAGAGAGAGACACAGAGATACAGAGAGAGATACATGGATGCACAGAGACATACAGAGACACACAGAGACAGAAAGACACAGAGAGACACACAGATACACAGAGACAAAGACACAGATATAGAGAGACACACAGAGACAGAAAGACACAGAGAGAGACAGACATCGAACACGACACCACGCGGATGATTGAAAGCGGAGCGAGAGTGTGGGGGGGAGGGGGTTTGAGGGAGGGGGGGTTGGAGGCATGGCGACGTCACGGCCACACGTGACCAAGGCCACCGACCACGGCCGAGGTTCACGGTGACGTCATGGGCGTGGTGAGTGGGTGGGGCGTCTTTGTTCATCCGCGGGGGGGGGGGGGGGTCCTCAGTCAGGGGGGGGAGGGGTGTCCGGGGGGGGGTCCGCGGGGGGGGGGGGGTCCGTGGGGGGGGGGTCCACGGGGGGGGGGGGGTCCGTGGGGGGTGGGGGGGTCCGCGGGGGGGGGGGGGGTCCGTGGGGGGGGGGCTACAAAAGCACTTCGCTTTGTCTTTTCCTTCCTTTCCTGCACCCGGCAACGTCCGCGGATATTTACGGGAACGGCGTTTAGTTTTGTGGTTCGGCCTAGGGGAGCCCCCGATGGCAGCTTGCCCCCCCCCCCGCCGGTTCTATTCGGCGCTGCCCGGCACCCCGGTAAGGGAGAGGGGAGGGGGGGGGGGGTTCCTCCCGTTGGTGTAAACGGCAACAGCGGACAGCGGTCCCCTCCACTCCTCCTCTTCAGCTAGGAGATGTTGACTACCTCGCCTGGTACGCAGGAGGTCTTGGGCGGTTCGATCCCGACCCTGACGACGCCTGCTGCTGTGTATTTGGAGTTTGCGTGTCTCTCATCATCATCATCACGGTGGCTAGGGGACATGTGAACTACCTCGCCTGGCACGCAGGAGGTCTTGGGCGGTTCGATCCCGACCCTGACGACGCCTGCTGCTGTGTATTTGGAGTTTGCCGTGTCTCTCATCATCATCATCACGGTGGCTAGGACATGTGAACTACCTCGCCTGGTATGCAGGAGGTCTTGGAGGGTTCGATCCCGACCCTGACGACGCCTGCTGCTGTGTATTTGGAGTTTGCGTGTCTCTTTTTCTCTCCCCGTGGTCGCGTGGATTTTTCTCCAGGGTCACTCCGGGTTTTCCCCTCCACATTTCAGAATCGACGTCACGCGTTTAGACGATTTGGCTCCTGCTATACATTTCCACGTGGTGGTGGTGATGATGATGATGCCCACTTCGGCGAGCAATCATTTGCGATAGCAAGGTCGCTTCCGACAAACAGTTACGTGGCAAGCTCAGTGGAGGCCTTAACCTGCTAGGATAATAAAAAAAAGTTTACAGTTTAGTTTTATTCATCTTCTTCTTGCTGCTCTCTCTGCCGTTGAAGTCCCTCTCCACGCTCCCCAACCTCTTCTTCCCCGACCTCTCCACGCTCCCCGACCTCTCCACGCTACCCGACCTCTCCACGCTCCCCGACCTCTTCTTCCCCGACCTCTCCACGCTCCCCGACCTCTTCTTCCCGACCTCTCCACGCTCCCCGACCTCTTCTTCCCCGACCTCTCCACGCTCCCCGACCTCTTCTTCCCCCGACCTCTCCACGCTCCCCGACCTCTCCACGCTCCCCGACCTCTTCTTCCCCGACCTCTTCTCCACGCTCCCCGACCTCTCCACGCTCCCCGACCTCTTCTTACCCGACCTCCCCACGCTCCCCGACCTCTCCACGCTCCCCGACCTCTCCACGCTCCCCGACCTCTTCTTCCCCGACCTCCCCACGCTCCCCAACCTCTTCTTCACGCTCCGCTCCACGCCGCCTGCTTCTTCCCTTCTCCCTGCGCACGGCGGCCAATCTGTCGCCGCTCCCTCTCTCGGACTCCTCCTCCTCCTCGTCGTCCACCACACGAACAACGTCCACGCTCACCACCTCCTCCTCGTCCACCTTCCTCCTCATCTTCTTCTTCCTCCTCTTTGTCGACTTCTCGTCGTCGTGGTCGTTTGCCCGACGGCGGCTGGAGACGCTTGCCCTCCACGTGAACTCGTCCGTTCACCACACCGACATCCGGCTGAGCGTCCTCTCCTCCACCACCACCTCCTCCACCACCTCCACCATCACCTCCACCACCACCGGACACCGACACCACCAGCACCTCCACCGACATCACCACCGACATCACCACCTCCACCACTGACACCACCACCTCGACCACCACCTCGACCACCGACACCTCCACCACCACCTTGACCACCACCGAAACCACCAACACCACCGACACCACCACCACCACCACCTCGACCACCACCGACACCACCACCACCACCTCGACCACCACCGACACCACCACCACCACCGACACCACCACCGACACCACACGACACCACCACCATCTCCGGCCGCTAGCACCGCCGCTGCTGCCGCTGCCGCCGCCGCCGCGGCGACCTCTCCCCGGGCGACGGCGGCTTTCCTGAGCACCTCCTCGCCCGACACGGCCGCCTGCCGCAGGGCGCTCGGCAATCTCCTCCTCATCGTCGTCGTCGTCGTCGTCGCTCTTCTTCTTCGTCTTCCTCTTCGCCGTGCTGCGGTCGAGATACAGGAGGGCAAGTGAGCGCAGGGCCGCTATCGTGCACAGAAAATACACGCACACACCGCACACACACACACCGCACACACACTCAACACTATACACACACACCGCACACACCGCACATAGACTCAACACTACCCATAGACTCAACACTATACACACACACCGCACACACACCGCACACACCGCACATAGACTTAACACTACACACACACACCTTCAACACACACACACACCGCACACACACCTTCAACACACACACCTTCAACACACACACCTTCAACACACACACTGCACATACACACACATCGCACACACACCTTCAACATACACACCTTCAACACACACACCGCACACATACACACACACGCACACAGACTCAACACTGCCCATAGAGTCAACACTGCCCATAGACTCAACACTACCCATAGACTCAACACTGCCCATAGACTCAACACTGCCCATAGACTCAACACTGCCCATAGACTCAACACTGCCCATAGACCTCAACACTGCCCATAGACTCAACAACTACCCATAGACTCAACACTGCCCATAGACTCAACACTACCCATAGACTCAACACTACCCATAGACTCAACACTGCCCATAGACTCAACACTGCCCATAGACTCAACACTGCACCAAGGACTCAACACTGCCCATAGACTCAACACTGCCCATAGACTCAACACTGCCCATAGACTCAACACTGCCCATAGACTCAACACTGCCCATAGACTCAACACTGCCCATAGACTCAACACTGCCCATAGACTCAACACTGCCCATAGACTCAACACTGCCCATAGACTCAACACTGCCCATAGACTCAACACTGCCCATAGACTCAACACTGCCCATAGACTCAACACTACCCATAGAGGAGGAGGAGGGGGGGGGGAGGAGAGGAGGAGGAGGAGGAGGAGGAGGAGGGGGGGGGGAGGAGGGGGGGGGGAGGAGGGGGGGGGGGAGGAGGAGGAGGAGGAGGAGGAGGAGGAGGAGGAGGGGGGGGGGGGGGGAGGAGGAGGGGGGGGGGGGGAGGGGGGGGGGGGGGGGGGAGGAGGGGGGGAGGAGGAGGGGGGGGGGGAGGAGGAGGGGGGGGGGAGGAGGAGGGGGGCGGGAGGAGGGGGGGGGAGGAGGGGGGCGGGAGGAGGGGGGGGGGAGGAGGGGGGGGGGGGAGGAGGAGGAGGGGGGGGGGAGGAGGGGGGGGGAGGAGGAGGAGGAGGGGGGGGAGGAGGGGGGGGGAGGAGGGGGGGGGAGGAGGAGGAGGAGGGGGGGGGAGGAGGAGGAGGAGGGGGGGGGGAGGAGGAGGAGGGGGGGGGAGGAGGAGGAGGGGGGGGGAGGGGGGGGGGGAGGAGGAGGGAGGGGAGGGGGGGGGAAGAGGGGGGGGGGGATGATGATGAGGAAGAGGATGAGGAGGGGGGGGGGAGGAGGGGGGGGGAGGAGGAGGAGGGGGGGGGGAGGGGGGGGGAGGAGGAGGAGGGGGGGGGAGGGGGGGGGGAGGAGGGGGGGGAGGAGGAGGAGGAGGAGGAGGGGGGGAGGAGGAGGAGGGGGGAGGAGGAGGAGGAGGAGGAGGGGGGGGGGAGGAGGAGGAGGGGGGGGAGGAGGAGGAGGGGGGGGGAGGAGGGGGGGGATGATGAGGAGGAGGAGGAGGGGGGGGGAGGAGGAGGGGGGGGAGGAGAAGGGGGGGGGGGAGGAGGAGGAGGGGGAGGAGGGGGAGGAGGAGGAGGAGGAGGGGGAGGAGGGGGAGGAGGGGGAGGAGGGGGGGGAGGAGGAGGAGGAGGAGGAGGGGGGGGGAGGAGGAGGGGGGGGGAGGAGGAGGGGGTGGGGGAGGAGTGGGGGGAGGAGGGGGGGGGGAGGAGTGGGGGGAGGAGGGGGGGGGGAGGAGGAGGAGGGGGGGGAGGGGGGGGGGGGAGGGGGGGGGAGGAGGAGGAGGAGGAGGAGGAGGGGGGGGAGGAGGAGGAGGAGGGGGGGGAGGAGAGGGGGGGGGAGGAGGGGGGGGGGAAGGAGGAGGAGGAGGAGGGGGAGGAGGAGGGGGGGGGGGTCGGAGGAGGGGGAGGAGGAGGGGGGGGGGGGGAGGAGGGGGAGGAGGAGGGGGGGGGGGAGGAGGGGGGGGGGAGGAGGGGGGGGGGAGGAGGGGGGGGGAGGAGGGGGAGGGAGGAGGAGGAGGGGGGGGAGGAGGAGGAGGAGGGGGGGAGGAGAGAGAGGAGGAGGAGGGAGAGGGGGGGGGGAGGAGAGATGAGGAGGAGGAGGGGGGGGGGGAGGAGGGGGGGGGTGGGAGGAGTGGGGGGAGGAGGGGGGGGGAGGAGGAGGAGGAGGAGGGGGGAGGGGGGGGGGGAGGGGGGGGGGAGGAGAGGAGGAGGAGGGAGGAGGAGGAGGGGGGGGGAGGAGGAGGAGGGGGGGGGAGGAGGAGGAGGGGGGGGGAGGAGATGGGGGGGGGGAGGAGGGGGGGAGGGGAAGGAGGAGGAGGAGGAGGGGGAGGAGGAGGAGGAGGAGGGGGGGGAGGAGGGGGGGGGGGAGGAGGGGGGGGAGGAGGGGGAGGGGGAGGAGGAGGGGGGGGGAGGGGGAGGAGGAGGGGGGGGGAGGAGGAGGAGGAGGGGGGGGGGGGAGGAGGGGGGGGGAGGAGGGGGGGAGAGGAGGGGGGGGGGAGGAGGGGGGGGGGAGGAGGGGGGGGGAGGAGGGGGGGGAGGAGGGGGGGGGAGGAGGGGGGGGCGAGGAGGGGGGGGGGAGGAGGAGGGGGGGGGGGGAGGAGGAGGGGGAGGGGGGGGAGGAGGAGGGGAGGGGGGGGGGGAGGAGGAGGGGGGGGGGGGAGGAGGGGGGGGGGGAGGAGGAAGGAAGTGACGACGACGATGATGAGGAGGAGCCCTGGGTACCCACGGGGAGTGTGCGGCGCAGAGTGGGGCGGCGCTGGCGAGAGGAGGAGGAGGAGGCGGCGCCCCCGTCGCCCGGCGCCTCGTGGGGGCCGCCCGGCACCGACGACGAGAAGAGACGGAAGCCTGCGGGCACAGACGCACACGCAGAACACGCGGAGACACGCAGAGACACGCGGAGACACAGACACGCAGAGACACGCGGAGACACGGACACGCGGAGACACGCTGAGACACGCAGAGACACGCGGAGACACGCTGAGACACTGACACACTGAGACACTGAGACACTGGGACACTGGGACACTGAGACACGCTGAGACACGCTGAGACACACTGAGACACTGAGACACGCTGAGACACGCTGAGACACGCTGAGACACGCTGAGGACACTGACACACTGAGACACTGGGACACTGGGGACACTGAGACACTGACACGCTGAGACACGCTGAGACACACCGAGACACTGAGACACACTGAGACACACCGAGACACTGAGACACGCTGAGACACACTGAGCTCACGCTGAGAACACCGAGACACTGAGACACGCTGAGACACACCGAGACACTGAGACACGCGGAGACACACCGAGACACTGAGACACGCTGAGACACACTGAGACACGCTGAGACACACCGAGACACTGAGACACGCTGAGACACACCGAGACACTGAGACACGCTGAGACACACCGAGACACTGAGACACGCTGAGACACACCGAGACACTGAGACACGCTGAGACACACCGAGACACTGAGACACGCTGAGACACACCGAGACACTGAGACACGCTGAGACACACTGAGCTCACGCTGAGACACACTGAGCTCACGCTGAGACACGCTGAGGGACACGTCGAGACACGTCGAGACACACTGAGACAGAGACACTGAGACACGCTGAGACACAGAGACACTGAGACACACAGAGACACGCTGAGACACAACGCTCGCAGCGCGAGTGCCGTGTCAATATGTAATTCTAAACATCACACGACGTGGGGGAACGCTCGCTCACTGTCGCTCTGCTCGTGCGGGGGGGTCGCGACGCTGCGGCGATGTCGCCTCCGCCTCCTCCGCCGCCGCCGCCGCCTTGCTGCTTCGAGGGGCGTTTCTCTCTCACCAGGCTGCAGCCGACAGAGAGAGCAGGGAGAGAGGGGAGAGGGGAAAGGGGAGAGAGGGGGCAGAGAGGGGGGAGAGAGGGGGGAGAGAGGGGGGAGAGAGGGGGGGAGAGAGAGGGGGGAGAGAGAGGGGGGAGAGAGGGGCTGGTCAACGTGCTCGTCGGCTACGCCAAGCTCGCCACGCACAGGGCGAGGAAGGTGGCCCTGGAGGGGAAACATCCGGCCAGCAGCGTGGGCATCTTCCACGCTCTGGTCGGAGCCAGGGTGTGTGGGCTGGAGTTCCGCCATGCGCGGCTGACCCACGCCGTGCCGGCCTTCAAGGAGCAGTGGGCGATGGAGGAGGCCGTGTGCTCGGTGGCAGATGACGGGGAGCTCTGCACGCTGATATGAGCTACCCGTCGGAGGCCGTCGGACTGCGAAAAGGGCTGCGTGCAGAACGAGGAGAGCGAGAGAGTGAGCGAGAGAGAGAGAGCGAGAGAGTGAGCGAGAGAGTGAGCGAGAGAGAGCGAGAGAGTGACCGAGAGAGTGAGCGAGAGAGTGAGCGAGAGAGTGGTGAGCGAGAGAGTGAGCGAGTGAGTGAGCGAGAGAGAGCGAGGAGAGTGACCGAGAGAGTGAGCGAGAGAGTGAGCGAGAGAGTGAGCGAGAGAGTGAGCGAGTGAGTGAGCGAGCGAGAGAGCGAGTGAGTGAGCGAGAGAGTGAGCGAGCGAGAGAGTGAGCGAGAGAGGTGAGCGAGTGAGTGAGTGGTGAGGCGAGCGAGAGCGAGAGAGTGAGCGAGAGAGTGAGCGAGTGAGGTGAGCGAGAGGTGGGGGTTTACATAAAGCAAAGTTATTTTTTAAAAAATAAGAAATGATGAACGAAGCAAAGTGCCCCGAAAACACCGAGCATCTTCTTGTTTCCACTGATCGTAAAAAAAAGAGAGAGGGGGAGGGAAGGGGAGGGAGAGAGAGAGGGGGGGAGAGAGAGGGGGGAGGGAGAGGGGAGGGAGAGGGGGGAGAGAAAGAAGAGACCAAGAATTCGCTAAACTATAAACTAATTTTTTCAAATTTTCTTGCTGTGGATGTTACACCTGATGATGATTGCTTTGTGGTGCAGTCGAAACGTCGTGATAATTGTATTGTTTAATATTTTTTATTATTTTATTATTTCCCTTCTACGTGACTTTACCGAAAGAACCAAGAATATGAATCCCTGCAGTCACGAAAGCTTTAAATATATATATTTTTTTCACACGATTAAACGAAATAAACTTGGCACCGATTGTGGATCGGTAAAAACTCATCATCATCATGAAACTAATTATCAGCGAAACGTCGTACTCAAATTTTTTAATGCTGTTGATTCTCTCTTCAACACACCGGTGGGCTAAAGAAGTGAATTATTTTGTCCTTTGAAAAACGTGACACATTGTTTACTGTTTGGCCGTGTCGGGTGGTGGAGGGTTACGACACATTTATAAATAACGCAATCTGACCCAAAACCTTTATTATCAATAATATTGGTCACGAAAGCCTCCGTGTTAAATCATGATTTTGCCAGGTGAAGTCCACTGAGCTACATAGATATTCTTTCAGAAGCGGCCTGGCCACAATGATAGCTCAACAAAGTCGCTTATCACGTAAAATAATATAGCAGCCAAATAGTCGAAACGCACGTAATAAAATGTGGAGGGAATAACCACGTGACTACGGGAGAGAGAGACACGCAAAACTCCAAATACACAGCAGGCGTCAGGGGTCGGTATCGAACCCACGACCTCCTTCATACCAGGCGAGGTAGTTAACATCTCCTAGCCACTGTGGTGATGATGAGAGAGAGAGACACGCAAACTCCAAATATACAGCAGCAGGCGTCAGGGTCGGGATCGAACCCACGACCTCCTGCGTACCAGGCGAGGTAGTCAACATCTCCTAGCCACCGTGATGATGATGAGAGAGAGAGACACGCAACTCCAAATATACAGCAGCAGGCGTCAGGGTCGGGATCGAACCCACGACCTCCTGCGTACCAGGCGAGGTAGTTAACATCTCCTAGCCACCGTGATGATGGTGAGAGGCATGCAGACTCCAAGTATACAGCAGGCGTCAGGGTCGGGATGAAACCCACGACCTCCTGCGTACCAGGCGAGGTAGTTAACATCTCCTAGCCACCGCGGCCGTCAACTGACCCGTCCAGCAGTGCGGACAGCTTCCTCGCGACGTGCGCCCGGAACTCCGGCGTCGTCTTCAGCTCGTTCCACTCCCGCCGCTCCCCAGCCTCGACGGCGTTCCTGGCGGAGGAGGCCGTAGTAGAGTTAAATAAATTAATTTTTATTTTTTACAATAAAAAAAATTGTACACTACGAGACATCTCCTTTACCAGTGGCAAAATATAGTAGTAGGTTTTTACCCTTTCAACTGATACAAAAACTGACACCTTTATACAAGCCATCATGTTTGCAATAACCACAACACAAGCAGTCAAAATGCAAACAAAAGAAACAACTCTGATGATGATAATGATATGCACTGTCCTTGAAGTTGATTGGTCCACACCCGAGACAGCTTTTCTTAGAGCCTAGTCTCCATTGGCGTTGGACCGGATGACGCCAAAAGGCGTACAACTCAAAAACAGCGCACTCTCAGAGTATTGAGAGCTCGGGGTAAGCAAGCATGATGCCTTGTATAAAGGTGTCAGTTTTTGTACCAGTTGAAAGGGTAAAAACCTATTACTAAAAAAAATTTACTCAAGGGCAAAACCACGAAACGAAACTCTCAACAGCATCTACAAAAAACAAAAACGGCGCTCACCTCTTGCTGGGCGCCCGGCCAGGAGGAGCGGCGGTGTCGTCTGCGGGAGGACATCACAAACATCAACACAATTCAAGTTCCTAGAATCAACCCACCCGCGCCTGCAACATGGCTTCATCCCAGAGGTCGCAATCAGATACCCGATACCCCGTACCCTACCCGTACCCGGCCGGGTATCGGGTAGGGTACGGGTACGGCCGGGTACGGGTACGGGTACCCGTTTGCGACCCTCGTGCGGCCGTGTACGGGTACGGGTAAGGAATCAAAACCCGTTTGCGACCTCTGGGCCGTGGAAGGGGCTGTCCGGCCGCGCGTGGCTGGGCTTTGACCACCCCCAATGTGAAATTGACGCAATCTACATCAGCGGCGGCGGCCGTACGAAAGGAGAAGATGACGACAATGGATACGGAGAATTCAGAAGAAGAACAAGAAATACAATTATGACGACGATGAAGACGAAGATGATGATTCGCGAGCGGCGATTCCCGGGTGTGATAACTAAAAGGACGTTGCGGAAGGAAATAATGGAAGAGACTCGAATGAGCGGAAGGGAACTCCGCAGGGTGGTGGTGGCGGTGGTGGTGGCGGTAGTGGTGGTGGTGGTAGTGGTGGAGGTGGTGATGGTGGCAGTGGCAATGGTGGTGGCAGCGGTGGTGATGGCGATGGCGGTGGCAATGGTGGTGGCGGTGGTGGAAATGGTGGTGGCAATGGTGGGTGGCG